>NC_054373.1:166374152-166675152 GCF_017654675.1 Xenopus laevis
CTAGCAACCACATTGCTGACATTGCAAACTGGAGAGCTGCTGAGAAAAAAGCTAAATAACTCAAAAAACACAAATAATAAAAAATGAAAACCAAGTACAGAATTCGAACTTCACCCATGATAAATCTGCCCCTAAAAGTTCATTTAAAACCCTACTTAAAATCCCAATAGGATTGTTTTGCCACCAATATGGATTCATACAAATTGGTAGCAGAGAAAAGGGAAAAAGGTTTCTGGTTGATAGACCCATACCTGTCTAATATTTACTTTCTAATTTTCCAAGTTAAAACAGATAAATATACTCTGCACCGCATCCAGGATTTGGCCTTTTTCAGCAGGATTCATATTCGGCCAAATCCTTAAAATCATGGGACTTTTCGACACAAAACATGGAGTTAAAACAAGCGATTATCTTTTCCCCTTGCTGGCCCTGATTTGCGGATTCAGATAGGTTGAATACCAAACCGAATCCTAATTTGCATATGCAAATCAGGGCCAGCAAGGGAAAAAGATAATCGCTTGTTTTACTTGGATTCGAAAATAGTTGATTCAGTGCATCCCTAATACTTTTTAATCCTGGGATAGTTTTTGCCTTAGCCACCAACATGGTCTGAGCTGCTTTGGCTTTGGTAACTAGCTAAAATGGAAAGCAGAAGAACACAGTGTAAAAAAAAAATGTTACCAAATGCAAAGTTGTGATACAGATATCTGGATTATATGATCTAAAACATATATATGTCCCAATTTACAGTAAAATGCTGATGTAATACAAAGCGTTCTATTGAAGCCATGGGCAGAGGGTCCTACAATTCCCCTGAAGGAACACATTCAGATCTTTGATTGGGCAGGCCTTGTCTACATGATATGAAATAGCTCATTTTAATTTAAATTTAACATTTTAAAATCTTTTCAAACCTACCTATTGTATGTGCCGACACAACCCCTTTGGGTAAGTAGCAGACTGGTTTCCGATAAGAAAGTTAAAGGTTCACCTTTAAGTTAACTTTCAGTATGTTATAGAATGGCTAATTCTAAGCCACTTTTCAATTGGCCTCATTTTATTTTTATTTATTTTATAGTTTTTAAATTATTTGCCTCATCTAAATCTTTCCAGTTTTCAAATGGGAGTCACTGACCCCATCTAAAAACAAATGCTCTGCCCTGCATTGTTATTTCTACTTTTTATTACTCCTCTTTCAATCCAGGCCTCTCCTATTCATATTCCAGTCTCTTATTCAAATCAGTGCATGGTTGTTAGGGTAATGAGGACCCTAGCAACCAGCACTCTGAAACGGCAAACTGGAGAGCTGCTGAATAACTTAAAAACTACAGATAAAAAACAATTAAAACCAATTGCAAATTATCTCGGAATATCATTTTCTACATCATACTAAAAGTTAATTCAAAGGCAAACAATCCCATTAAAGGAGAATTAAACCCCCTTTCTACTAAAAACCCCTACCCTCCATAGTTCCCCCTCCCTGCACAGGAGTTAAAGGGCATGTAAAGTCTAAAATAGAATAAGGCTAGAAATGCCGTATTTTGTATACTAAATATAAACATGAACTTACTGCACCACAAGTCTAATCAAACAAATTATTTATGTTTTCAAAGTTGGCCACAGGGGGTCACCATCTTGTAACTTTGTGAAACATCTTTGCAAGACTAAAGGTGGC
This sequence comes from Xenopus laevis, assembly GCF_017654675.1. Taxonomy (NCBI): domain Eukaryota; kingdom Metazoa; phylum Chordata; class Amphibia; order Anura; family Pipidae; genus Xenopus; species Xenopus laevis. The sequence continues at coordinate 166,375,828 of NC_054373.1, forward strand.
CATACACGGGCCGATAAAAGCTGCCGACAGACCGAGTCGGCAGCTTATTGGCCCGTGTATGGGGGCCCCCGACGGGCTTCACCGATCGAGATCTGGCCGAAAGTCGGCCAGATCTCGATCGGATGGGGTTAAAAATCCCGTCGGATCGCGGCCGCACTGTTCGTTGATGCGGTCCCGCGATCCGACCGCCCGTTTGGCGAACGCTAGGATCTGATCGTTGGGCCCTAGGGCCCACGATCGGATCAGCCCGATATTGCCCACCTCAAGGTGGGCATATCGGAGGGAGATCCGCTCGTTTGGCGACATCGCCAAACGAGCGGATCTATCCGTGTATGGCCACCTTAAGACTGTGCACATGCTGAGTGTGGTCTGGGCTGCTTAGGGATCGTCATAAACAAAGCTGCTTGAGTTCTGCATGGCTGGGAAGTAAGGCGGGAGCTCCCCCTGCTGTTCATAAGTATGAATGTTTCCCTGCTCAGCAGTTAGGGACCATCTGACAATTCCTATCCACACCAGTAAATGAAGGGAGAATTTCACTGCATATAGTCAGGTTTCTTATAAAAACGGTACACATTCTTTAATTAAAGTATATTGGAGATAGGTTTCTTCTTCATTAAAGAAAGTAAAAATTGGATTTTATTTTTTTGCCTTTACATGCCCTTTAATACAAGTAAATACCCCAAAGCTGGTAATTGCCCCTTGTTGCAGAGTCAGCGCAGCTTCGGTAAGCTCAGTAAGGAAGCTCCGTATCGGCGCATGCACAGTTGGCTCATTTTCCCAGTTCTGTGCATACAACTATGCATGCGCCAAAGTGACGAAAAATGGCGAGGTGCTGGAAGAAGAGTCGAAGATTACCAAAGTGGCTAAAGATGGCCCCTGTGAGTTCTGCTGCGCTGACTCTACAACAAGGGGTAATTACCGCCTTAGGGGTATTTACTTGTGTTAACTCCTGTGCGGGGGGGGGGCTATGGAGGGTAGGGGTTTTTATTAGAAAAGGGGTTTAGTTCTCCTTTATGTGTAGAAATATGTATGTAATCTGCAACTATCAGCTGACCAGCAAGTCTATGGTTGCTTTGGCACAGCATTTAATTCACCCGATATCTCTACATGTATAATTTTCTTCCAGGAGACTGAGACCCCATTAAAGGAGGGATCTAAAATCTGAGGAGGAATTATATGAGCATGAGGTTGGAACGTGTAAGACATTCATGAGTTGCATACAGTTACTCACAGTGAAACTCTATTAGGGTACAGGTATTGGACCGGCATCCAGAATGCTTGGGAACTGGGGTTTTCCATAATTTGGATCACTTTAAGTCTACTAAAAAAATAATTTTAAACATTTAACGCAATAGCGTTGTTTTCCCTCCAACAAGGATTCATTGTATTCGTTTGGATCAAGTACAAGGTATTGTTTTATTACATAGAAAAAGGAAATGGTTTTTAAAAATGTGAATTATTTGATCCAATGGAGTTTAGGAAAAGTCTGCTCGTCTTCTTATCAACACCTTCTTCTCTTCATCTTAGATTCATAACTTCCAACTGCTGGTTACCAGGGTAATTAAGCCCCAGCAACAGCAGTTAAAAATACTAGAATAAGAGAAAGAGAACAAAGTAAGTAATTTAAATAACTGTCAATTGCAGATGGTCATCTGGAATTTAGCTAGGTATTTCACAAAACCATCATTTTTAGCTTTGGGATGATAATAAAAGGAGCAATTTTGTGAAAACTGTGCCCCAAATGGCTTTGACTGAGTTAAATATGAGGCATGAAAAATAAACTCGCTAAAACTAATTTTTGACATTTATCACATTATAATTAATCACATTATATGTAAAAGGAAATGAACAACACACAGTTACAGGGCTCCGGCAGCCTGACACTTCTAATTCAATTATTTTATGAACTCCTGATGAACCTCTTTTAATAAGTGGGGGTATAAATTGCTGAAATAGTTGTAACTGTGCCAGCTCTGTTAGTCAAAAATGGATTTATCTCTAGATTGGGTATTGAGCCAACTCATGTATTGTTTGATGACAGACAGAAAGCCCAAAAGTTGACCTAAATCTGATTAGTGCACTAAACTCCATTCCAGAAGACTAATAGCTGACCTCTAGTACCTTAGCTGTTAACTCATTATCACACCCCAAATTCACATGTTCACTGTAAAGATAAATGCAGTATAGAAGCATATATATATAATAGCAGTGGGATAATAGTCTCTGGAAAGGAATTGTAGCTGTGGGATAGCAGGTATAGTTGGGAGAGATGGTGCCTATAGTAGCAGTGGGATAATAGTCTCTGGGAAGGGAGTGTGACTGTGGTATAGCAGGTATAGTAGCAAGAGATGGTGCCTATAGTAACAGTGGATAATAGTCTCTGGGAAGGGAGTGTGACTGTGGGATAGCAGGTATAGTAGGGAGAGATGGTGTCTATAGTAACAGTGGGATAATAGTCTCTGGGAAGGGAGTGTGACTGTGGGATAGCAGGTATAGTAGGGAGAGATGGTGCCTATAGTAACAGTGGGATAATAGTCCTCTGGAAGGGAGTGTGACTGTGGGATAGCAGGTATAGTAGGGAGAGATGGTGTCTATAGTAACAGTGGATAATAGTCTGTGGGAAGGGAGTATGACTGTGGGATAGCAGGTATAGTAGGGAGAGATGGTGCCTATAGTAACAGTGGGATAATAGTCTCTGGGAAGGGAGAGTGACTGTGGGATAGCAGGTATAGTAGGGAGAGATGGTGCCTATAGTAACAGTTGGGATAATAGTCTCTGGGAAGGGAGTGGTGGCTGTGGGAATAGCAGGTATAGTTGGGAGAGATGGTGCCTATAGTAACAGTGGGATAATAGTCTCTGGGAAGGGAGTGTGACTGTGGGGATAGGCAGGTATAGTAGGGAGAGATGGTGCCTTCAGTAGCGAGTGGGATAATTACTCTGCTGGGAAGGGAGTGTGGACTGTGGGATAGGCAGGTGATTTGTTTGGGAGAAGATGGTGTCTATAGTAAACAGTGCGGATAATAGTCTCTGGGGAATGGAGTGTGGACTGGTGGGCGATAGCAGGTATAAGTAGGGAGAGATGGGTAATGTCCTATAGTAACAGTGGATAATAGTCTCTGGAAAGGGACTGTGACATGTGGGAAATAGGCCAGCTATACGTAGGGAGAGAGAGCTGCCTCACCAGTAACAGTGGTTATAAATAGTCTCTGGGAAGGAGTGTGACGTGGGGATAGCATGGTATATGTAGGGGAGAGTGGTGGCCTATAGTAACAGTGGAGGATAATAGTCTTCTGGCGAAGGAGTATGACTGTGGGATAGTAACAGTGGATAATAGTCCTGTGGATAGCAGGTATAGCTATAGTAACCAGGTAGCCGGAGGGAGGGATATAGTAGGGAGAGATGGTGCCTATAGTAACAGTGGATAATAGTCTCTGGGAAGGGAGTGTGACTGTGGGATAGCAGGTATAGTAGGGAGAGATGGTGCCTATAGTAACAGTGGGATAATAGTCTCTGGGAAGGGAGTGTGGCAAAGAGAAAAGTAGATCATCTATTACTACCATAGTTACCACACTCTGTCATGGCCTCTGGCTCAGTAGGTAGTTTCCAGCTGGGGAAGGGCAGGTCACAAAGGCCCTGGCGTAGGGCTTCAAAATAGGGGGCAGAATGCTGCCCGCTGGCTGCATCACCATTGGGGACTGGGTGGGAGACAGTGGTTTGAATCTTTCACCCACCCAGTCCCCAGTGTAAGACACAGAAATAGGCCCAAAGATGCAGAGAGGGCAGGGGAAGCAGGTTTGTGTGAGAATTTTGAGCGCCAGGGAAGGGGGATGTTGGAGGGCATGGTTGGGGGGGAGTTGTGTGAGCAGGAGGGGGGTCAAGTGCAAATGTTGGGGGGTAGGAGCTCAGCATCCAGCCTGGCTTACCCCCCCCCCCCCCCCCCAATTCTCAAACCATTGAGAAGACATGAATACATATCAATTATGGATTTGGCTGAATCCCCGAATCCTCTGTGAAAGTTTTGGCCAAATAGTGGTTTTGTGCAGAAAAGTCACGTGATCTCCCTTCCTGCCCCTAATGTGGGTATGCAAATTAGGATTTGGATTCAGTTTGGCCAGGCACAAGGATTCGGCCAAATCCGAAACCTGCTGAAAAGTCCTGAACCGAATCCTGGATACAGTGCATCCCTAATATCAATTTTATTAATATAATAATGTCTCTGAGACACTGATCAGATCAGATGTCACAGACAGACAAAAAGTGAGCCTGTCCAGCTTGCTGAAGGAAATCAATGTGTTTGTTTTCTTTTTCCTCTTCATGTAAACATTAACAAATATAAATGAAAAAGATTTCTCAATCTGATGTCAGAATCCGTTTAATATTACCCAGAGACTGCAAGCAAGAATAAACCTTTTATTACTGAGTAAGCACTTCAGCCTTCATGTTCACTATACTCAGTATCAGTATACATTAACAGATGTTAGACACAGTGGGTTTTAATTCAACTTGACCTTGGCCATTAACATTAGGCAATAAATAAGCAATACAGAATTTAGTTAAGGATTCAAAGCTATAAAACCCCAGGAAGACATAGCTCTGTTAGTTCAAGGAAAAGCTTTCCCTCTCTCCATAACCAGCACACGGCAGCAGTAAGTAATTATGATAAAAACCCCTTTTTTACTTGGTGATCATTTACTGCCTAAATCAAACTAAAAAAAAAAACATCTGGGTCCCCAGTTGCTTTCTATGTGGTCTTATAAGCCTCTAGCTGTAGTCAAAGGGGTAGTTTACCTTCAAACAACTAGCTGTTTTCTGATGGATCACCAGAAATATCAACCTTTTACAATTACTTTCTATTTTCTATGTGTCACCATTTTTCCAATATTGAAGTGTAAAGTGTCTTTTTTCACCTTCTAAAGCAGCTCTGGGAGGGGGGGTCAACTGTAAACTGTTCTAAATGGATACATTTAGTTGATACATTTCTTATCTTTGTCCCTGATGAGCAGAATCTCTGGGTTTCATTACAGGCAGCTGTTAGAATTGATACAATAGTTACTAATACTCCAGAGATGCTGCTGAGAAATGTATCAACTAAATGTTGCAAAATCGTAACAGTTAAAGCTGGCCATAGACATAGACATAGACATAGAATCGAGGATTGGTACGATTTTCGGATCGTGTGTGGAGAGTGCCGACATCTTTCGTCCGGCTGAGATCGGTCGTTTCGTCGATCGGACAGGTTTGATTTTGACCCGACCAATCCGGCCGGAGCCCATTGCGCATCATAATCGGATCGTCCGGCCATACGGGGAGTAATAGCAGACCCAGCAGCTGCTGAGGGGCCCCAGAAGTATAAAGTGGTTGGTGGGTGCATTTGTAAGTGCATTTTTTATACATGTGTATGAAATACATTATCTTTCCCAAGCTTTGGGTTTAGTCGCTTGGTCATAATGAGAGTTTGCTCTTGTCCCATGAAACCTCTAGTTATTCCTCACTGTGGGTAGATCTGCCTGTTGCAGCAATACAAAACTATCCTAACTTTGCTGACATATTAACGAGAATAGACATGGTGTGCTTAAGGGGAACGCACAGGGGTGAATCAGTGAACAATTGTGCAACTTTTTTTAATCTTTTTTTTTAGATAACGACAAGATTCAGTTATTGTAGACTATAAAGAGAATTTAATTCTTATTTATTTTCCGACTTGCATGAACCAGTTAGTAAGTGGAAAAACTATAACAGCCCTGCCTTTTTGCACCCCCTAGTGGCAAAAATTACTATATTGTGATAATGAAGCTCATATACTGATATATATAAGAAAAATACATTTGGAAAGTACCCCGCACTCTTACTCTCGGATTTGATTGTGGGTGCTTAGTCAAATGTATTGTATAAAGTTCAAAATGGACTAGCACTCCATCATTTTTGAAATAAACAATTTACTCATTCATCACCTGTGTATCCAACGTTTTGGTCCTTTTGGGGCCTTTATCAAGAATATACAACCTTCAGAATGGACCTGCACAAAAATGTATCACTTGTGTATCCTACAAAATAAAATTGTTTGATCACAAGAATTTGGAGTGAGGGTCCGTTCTGAAGGTTGTGTGTATATATATATATATATATATATATATATATTTGCACTTTTTTGCCTGGTGAAGGCAGTAGCTGTTACTTAGGCTAGATTGCCACAGAGTAACTTACCTCCTTGGTCTGCTCTCACAACTACTGAAGTATTAAATTACATTTAGGTTACAGTATATAAATATGTGTCTTGTGCTTCATGTAAATCATGTCTACTATGAATTGCCTATGGATAGGACAGTCTCGGAGCTTGATCCATCAGTAGACTGACAGGGACAAACCAAAGGCCAAATGTGCAGCAGAATAATTTCACTGGTTAGTACAAGATTTACTAGCTCTCTAGCTTGCAGAGCAGTCCCTGAGTATCTGGCCCAGGGATATGAAGATAGCAACTTAATATATGGTTATTACATTTCAGATGCAAAGCTTTACTTTCCTCAATTTAATGTTCTTGGCAATACAATGGCAGACTGGACACGGTCAGGAGACAAGTGCCAAGCCCAATTCATGTATTGCAGGCATACCAGGGATCCCTGGCACTCCTGGAACAAATGGGCAACATGGACCACCAGGAAGGGAGGGGAAGGATGGGCAGCCTGGACCAAAAGGAGATCCTGGTATGTACTGAATATTCTAAGCACATTTATGCATTTCCTGCAAAATACTACTCTGTCTCTTGTGATAAAAGCTGACCAGTAGCTTTCAAACCAAATCTCCTATGGCTTTGGGTTATAAACTATAACTATCCCCCATCCCAGTTACTCCTGTTGGGTAACAGGATCAGAGTGGGTCTTGAATGACCCACCAGAGAACCTAGCGGTTTGGGATCGCTCTAGCAGATATTGAATATAAACAGTAGCTAATGGCTTAGGTTTGTATATAGGCTGCAGTAGAAATAAGGATGGGCTGATGGGAATTGCCCTTGGCTGGGGCTCAACTGGAGAGTCGAGGCAATTCAGTAGTCACTATGGTGGCAATTTAAAATCTCCCCCTTTCTCTGCAGGAGCTGCACACACATACACTTGGGGGCTGCTCCTTTAAACTGCAATGCATCTCAACAAGGGATTGTTAATTGTGCAACCAACCTATTCTCTGAGGCGAATTAGTCCCTATATGGTTGGGTTCACTGGCATCTTGTAGCTGCACCGAAGAGACTATGTAACATGGAAAAAATGGGAGGCAAAACCATAAATCTGCTGGTACAGGGGGGTGACAGGATCATAGAAAGTTCTTAAATGGGTTATTCGCCTTCCAAACACTTTTTAAAAATTATTATTATTGATTTTCATTATGACAGAGAAAGTTTTCAATAAAAATACAACATATAAACCGTGGCTTGTGTGTCATTGATAGATAACTCTATATATCTTTTCACATAGATCATGTAGGGGTATCTAGGCACTACCTGTGACTTCTTGAGTTATCCCATATCTGCTCTGCAGCCAAGCAACCGCAATGGGTAGGGGGTGGTAGGAATAGCACGGGGAAGGGGGGAGAGAATGGGAGACAGGAAGAGGAAGAAGAGTTTCGAAGAATGTTCAGGTTCCATTGTGCTTCTAACAAGTTTCTTATATGTGGTTTAGTAGTAGTAGTGTTAGTCCTGGGTTGGTTGCCTTCCAAGTACTGGGCCCACAGATACCACTCCAGCTCCCCCTCGTAGCTCCTATCCAGGAGTTTATCTCTAATAGATTCCATCGCCCCGATCCAGTTCACCTTGGATACCAATGTTTGCCAACCTGGAATTTGTGGTTGTTCCAAACACTTTTTAAGGTTCAATTGTTTGCAGATCACCAGATGAAATACTTTCTTCAATTCTTTCCATATTTTATTTTTGACTGTGATTTTGTTTTATTATTTTTTTCAGGTAAAGTTGGAGAAAGAGGTCACCCCGGCTTACCTGGTAAAGCTGGCCCTCCAGGGATTATAGGCCTACCAGGTCCTCCAGGGTTTCCTGGTGTTCCAGGATCTGCAGAAATTAACTCATCCAATAAACTGTTTGCTTTTCATGTTGGACTTGATACCAAATACCCTCCATCTAATATACCAATCCAGTTCAAAAAAGTCTTTTACAATGAGCAAAATGTATACAATCCAGAAAATGGCAAAGTCACTGCCCCAGTCGATGGGCTGTATTTCTTGACCTACCAGATAACTGTGTACTCTAAATCTGTGCATTTGAGTCTAAGGCGCAATGATGTAGTTGTGCAGCACATGTTGCATGAATATGGTTCCAACACTCACCAGGCATCCGGATCTTCCATTCTAAAGCTTTCAAAAGGAGATCAGGTCTGGCTTCAGGTTGTCGGTGACAAAAATGGTCTTTATAGTGATAGTGATGACGATTCTACATTTTCTGGATTTCTGCTTCACGGCTAAAAAGGTTACTAAGGTAATTGTAAGTTGTAGATTATGATGCCTTTTATTGGTCCATCAAAAAAATAAAGGAAACAATTTAACTACATTTCCTTGTAATTTTCCGGTCCAATATTTGTTTTTAGGAGAAGGAAAGGCGCTATTTACTTGGGGGTGCCAAAAGTTAGGCGCACACACAAGTGATTGTATTTACTTACCTCACACCCTGGGTCGATGCTCTTATCAGCAGAAAACTGTAAGGTCTGTGGGTTCTTCCAGCGAGCACCACGGAGTGATCGGCTTCCGGCTTCTTCTTTCTTTGCATCGGCTATTTCGTTCTACTGCACTTGCGTCTGCCCCTGGAAATTTGAAGAAGAAGTAGGAAGTTGATCACTATGTGGTGTTCACCGGAAAATAACCCCCGACTGCTGCAGTTTTCTCCTGAAAGGAGCACCGGCCCCAGGTGTGAGGTACATTAAGGGGCACATTTACTTAGCTCGAGTGAAGGATTAGAAGGAAAAAAACTTCGAATTTCTAATGTTTTTTTTGGATACTTCGACCATCGAATTGGCTACTTCGACCTACGACTACCACTTCGAATCGAACGATTCGAACTAAAAATCGTTTGACTATTCGACCATTCAATAGTCGAAGTACTGTCTCTTTAAAAAAAACTTTGACCACCTATTTCGCCACCTAAAAGGTACAATGTTAGCCTATAGGGAAGGTCCCCATAGGATTTCCTATCTTTTTTTTGAATGATCGTTCGAACGAATTGCGGTAAATCCTTCGACTTCGATATTCGAAGGATTTTACTTCGGGTTACTTAACCCTAGATATTCGACCCATAGTAAATGTGACCCTAAGTATATATATAATCACTTGTGGTGCGTAATTTTTGGCACCCCCAATCAGGGTCGGACTGGGCCATCGGGGCACCGGGAAAAAACCCGGTGCCCAGGTCCGCACCCACATATGGCTCTTAATGCTGCGACCCCCTTTGTCGGAGGTCGTTGAAGAAAACTTTGTGCGTGCGCATGCGCAAAGACACGGCGCCGCACGCAGACGCGCCAAACATGCCAGCACTGCAGGGGAGTCCGGAGGGAGGCCCTGGTGCAGCAGCCCCTGTGGGCCCCGGGCCCCCCAGTTCGACCCTGCCCCCAATTAAATATGCCTTTGCTTCTCCTTTGTCCCCACACCCGTTAACTTTAAGGTGACCCACCCCTTTAAGCAATTTCATATTTCAACTCTGTAGCCCTCACATATGGATGAATCCTTTTTTGCATGGTTGAATGTAAATTCAGGCACCTGTTATCCAGAATGCTTGGGACCTGGTGTTTTCTGGATAATGGATCCTTCCATAATATGGATCGTCATACCTTAAGTCTACTAGAAAATCTTATAAACATGAAATAAATCTAATAGGCTGGTTTTGCTTCCAATAAGGATTAATTATATCTTAGTTGGGATGAAGTACAAGCTACTGTTTTATTATTACAGAGAAAAAGGAAATCATTTTCAAAAGTTTGGATTATTTGGATAAAATGGAGCCTTTGGAAAACAGCCTTTCTGAAACTTGGAACTTTCCAGATAACGGGTTTCAGGATAACAGATCCCATACCTGTACTACACAATTAAATATATCTGAAATACGATCAAACAGAAGCTATTTATTTAAAAATGCTATTATAGGCACCATTTATCATTACTATACATACTGTCCCACAGTCACACTCCCTTCCCAGAGACTATTATCCCACTGTTACTATAGGCACCATCTCTCCCTACTATACCTGCTATCCCACAGTCACACTCCCTTCCCAGAGACTATTATCCACTGTTACTATAGGCACCATCTCTCCCTACTATACCTGCTATCCCACAGTCACACTCCCTTCCCAGAGACTATTATCCACTGTTACTATAGGCACCATCTCTCCCTACTATACCTGCTATCCCACAGTCACACTCCCTTCCCAGAGACTATTATCCCACTGTTACTATAGACACCAGCTCTCCCTACTATACCTGCTATCCCACAGTCACACTCCCTTCCCAGAGACTATTATCCCACTGTTACTATAGGCACCATCTCTCCCTACTATACCTGCTATCCCACAGTCCCTTCCCAGAGACTATTATCCCACTGCTACTATAGGCACCATCTCTCCCTACTATACCTGCTATCCCACAGTCACACTCCCTTCCCAGAGACTATTATCCCACTGTTACTATAGGCACCATCTCTCCCTACTATACCTGCTATCCCACAGCCACACTCCCTTCCCAGAGACTATTATCCCACTGTTAATATAGGCATCATCTCTCCTTACTATACCTGCTATCCCACAGTCCCTTCCCAGAGACTATTATCCACTGTTACTATAGGCACCATCTCTCCCTACCAGGGCCGGAACTAGGGGTAGGAAGAGAAGGCACCTGCCTAGGGCGCAAAGCTGGGGGGGGCGCCAGGCACGTACCTTCTCTGTCGACTACCCCATGTCCGGTCCCATCTCTTCCCGACTGCCGCTGCTGTAATTTCTGTGCGTAAATGCGCTGCTGCGCATGTCCACACAAGCACAGTTTCCGTCTCCCCCGGCCGCTGCTTGAATTCCTGTGAGTAAATGCGTTTCTTCGCATGCGCGCAAGAGCGCAGTTTTGCGCATACGCAATGGAACACGCTGTCAGCCGGCGCCGTGGCCTGCCAGGTTGCCTAGGGCGCCTGGCTGGGTTGGCCCGGCTCTGCTCCCTACTATACCTGCTATGCCACAGTCACACTCCCTTCCCAGAGACTATTATCCCATTGTTACTATAGGCACAATCTCTCCCTACTATACCTGCTATCCCACAGTCACACTCCCTTCCCAGAGACTATTATCCCACTGTTACTATAGGCATCATCTCTCCCTACTATACCTGCTATCCCACAGTCACACTCCCTTCTCAGAGACTATTATCCCACTGTTACTATAGGCACCATCTCTCCGTCCTATACCTGCTATCCCACAGTCACACTCCCTTCCCAGAGACTATTATCCACTGTTACTATAGGCACCATCTCTCCCTACTATACCTGCTATCCCACAGTCACACTCCCTTCCCAGAGACTATTATCCCACTGTTACTATAGACACCAGCTCTCCCTACTATACCTGCTATCCCACAGTCACACTCCCTTCCCAGAGACTATTATCCCACTGTTACTATAGGCACCATCTCTCCCTACTATACCTGCTATCCCACAGTCCCTTCCCAGAGACTATTATCCCACTGCTACTATAGGCACCATCTCTCCCTACTATACCTGCTATCCCACAGTCACACTCCCTTCCCAGAGACTATTATCCCACTGTTACTATAGGCACCATCTCTCCCTACTATACCTGCTATCCCACAGCCACACTCCCTTCCCAGAGACTATTATCCCACTGTTAATATAGGCATCATCTCTCCTTACTATACCTGCTATCCCACAGTCCCTTCCCAGAGACTATTATCCACTGTTACTATAGGCACCATCTCTCCCTACCAGGGCCGGAACTAGGGGTAGGAAGAGAAGGCACCTGCCTAGGGTGCAAAGCTGGGGGGGGGCGCCAGGCACGTACCTTCTATGTCGACTACCCCATGTCCGGTCCCATCTCTTCCTGACTGCCGCTGCTGTAATTTCTGTGCGTAAATGCGCTGCTGCGCATGTCCACACAAGCACAGTTTCCGTCTCCCCCGGCCGCTGCTTGAATTCCTGTGAGTAAATGCATTTCTTCGCATGCGCGCAAGAGCGCAGTTTTGCGCATACGCAATGGAACACGCTGTCAGCCGGCGCCGTGGCCTGCCAGGTTGCCTAGGGCGCCTGGCTGGGTTGGCCCGGCTCTGCTCCCTACTATACCTGCTATGCCACAGTCACACTCCCTTCCCAGAGACTATTATCCCATTGTTACTATAGGCACAATCTCTCCCTACTATACCTGCTATCCCACAGTCACACTCCCTTCCCAGAGACTATTATCCCATTGTTACTATAGGCACAATCTCTCCCTACTATACTTGCTATTCCACAGTCCCTTCCCAGAGACTATTATCCCACTGTTACTATAGGCACCATCTCTCCCTACTATACCTGCTATCCCACAGTCACACTCCCTTCCCAGAGACTATTATCCCACTGTTACTATAGGCACCATCTCTCCCTACTACACCTGCTATCCCACAGTCACACTCCCTTCCCAGAGACTATTATCCCATTGTTACTATAGGCACAATCTCTCCCTACTATACCTGCTATCCCACAGTCACACTCCCTTCCCAGAGACTATTATCCCATTGTTACTATAGGCACAATCTCTCCCTACTATACCTGCTATCCCACAGTCACAGTCCCTTCCCAGAGACTATTATCCCACTGTTACTATAGGCACCATCTCTCCCTACTATACCTGCTATCCCACAGTCACACTCCCTTCCCAGAGACTATTATCCCACTGTTACTATAGGCACCATCTCTCCCTACTACACCTGCTATCCCACAGTCAGACTCCCTTCCCAGAGACTATTATTCCACTGTTACTATAGGCACCTTCTCTCCCTACTACACCTGCTATCCCACAGTCACACTCCCTTCCCAGAGACTATTATCCCACTGTTACTATAGGCACCATCTCTCCCTACTATACCTGCTATCCCACAGTCACACTCCCTTCCCAGAGACTATTATCCCACTGTTACTATAGGCACCATCTCTCCCTACTATACCTGCTATCCCACAGTCACTTCCCAGAGACTATTATCCCACTGTTACTATAGGCACCATCTCTCCCTACTATACCTGCTATCCCACAGTCACACTCCCTTCCCAGAGACTATTATACCACTGTTACTATAGGCACCATCTCTCCCTACTATACCTGCTATCCCACAGTCACACTCCCTTCCCAGAGACTATTATCCCACTGTTACTATAGGCACCATCTCTCCCTACTATACCTGCTATCCCACAGTCACACTCCCTTCCCAGAGACTATTATCCACTGTTACTATAGGCACCATCTCTCCCTACTATACCTGCTATCCCACAGTCACACTCCCTTCCCAGAGACTATTATCCACTGTTACTATAGGCACCATCTCTCCCTACTATACCTGCTATCCCACAGTCACACTCCCTTCCCAGAGACTATTATCCCACTGTTACTATAGGCACCATCTCTCCCTACTATACCTGCTATCCCACAGTCACACTCCCTTCCCAGAGACTATTATACCACTATGTGGACCATCTCAGCCATACCTCCCAACTGTCCTGTTTTCTGTGGGATAGTTCCGATTTTGACAGCACAGCCTACAGTCCTGGGTTTTTTACTGCAATGTCCCGACTTTCTCATTGATTGCCTGCACTGACTCGAGAAAAAAATAGAACGTTTCTGAAACTTATGCTTTGTGGGAGAGAGCCCAGAACAGGTAGCAGCTACTTTTGTAACAATTTAAGATAAGCAAAGAAACAGTTGTAACTATTTAAGATAAAAGATAAACAGGCCTTTTGGAGAACTGACTTGCCGCTTAAAGTTGGGCGGGGGTAGGGTGTTTTTTTTTTTACTTTAGGGCTTAGTTCTCCTTTAAATGACAATTCCACTTTCATTAGCAAAAACATGAAAGTGGACTAAAACTCCTAAAAATGTGTTCAGACCTTCATAATGTTCCAAATTGTGTAAAATGTACATGGGAATCAGGGGGTGTGGCCATATAATGGGGGGAGGTCGCTGTGCTCAGCACAAGTTTTTGTCCCTCTTTTCATTTTTCAAATGTTGGGAGTTATGACGTCAGCGGCAGCTGTATGACAGCCCAACACCCCACGTCTATATTATACACACCCAGTATTATACAGGGGCTCCTCCATTAAGCGCAGAATCCAGTCTATAATCAATATAATCAGTTGAGGTTCAGAGTACACCACACACATGAGTTCATACAAAATGCTATGACTTTGCCTTCGGGTTTCTCAAAGTCCCGCCTTAGATGGGCGTGTCTTCTAGTAACCACACCCACCAAGCAGATCCACGTGGTGAATTCCCACCAATTGCAAGCCTGTCTTTGACGTCCGCCGTCCGGTTCCTCCAATCTCCATGTGCCGTTTCCGGACAGCAGGTGCCGGTGTCATTGGGAGGTTGAGGGGCGCTACAGACCATGTCTGCCAGGCTACTGCTCCTTCGGCGTCTCCTTTTCCCACTCCGGTTCCAGGTTGGACGCGCTGCCCCGTGGAGAGCTGTGAGCACCGGCTGGTCCCCCGTGGGAGCCGCATTCAATGTAAAGCAGCAGCGCAGGCTTGATGTGTTCGGCAAGAACACGGTGAGAGCTTCACTGAGGCAGACCCTACGGCTAGGATATGTGCATCGGAGGCGGGGCTATGAGAGAGAAGAATGACAGCCTGTAATTTATGGCAAAGCATTCTGGGAGTTGTAGTTCAAGAGCAGCTTTAGAATCGCAGTTAATATTATAAACTGCAATGAGCAGGGAACTCTCTCCTGTGCTTTTGAGATAACCTTTAGTATGATGTAGAGACAATTTGCAATTGGTTTTTATTATTTGTGGTTTTTGAGTTATTTAGCTTTTTATTCAGCAGCTCTCCAGTTTGCAGTTTAAGCAATCTGGTTGCTAGGGTCTAAATTAGAAGCAGTTATCAGTCTGCCCCTTTCTGCACTGCTGGTTCTAACTCTTGAAACATTGTAGCAGAAATCAGAGATGCCTGCTTCTTCACTCTGCTAGTTCATTTCAACCTGGGGAACACTTAAGTGATGTGCGGGCTGACCCAAGGCCCGCGGGACCCGTGGGTTCGGGCCGACCCCTGGACGAAATGTGCAGGCTTCCGGCTCCGGATTATATAGACTTCCGCCTGCCCCACCCCTTTTGTGACGTCGGGCTCGGGTCTATAAATAAAGGGGAGCAG
This sequence comes from Xenopus laevis, assembly GCF_017654675.1. Lineage (NCBI taxonomy): Eukaryota > Metazoa > Chordata > Amphibia > Anura > Pipidae > Xenopus > Xenopus laevis. Next base: position 166,391,198 of record NC_054373.1, read on the forward strand.
CGGGCCTGGGTCGGATGCGGGTAGGGATTGGGCGGGTTAGGGTATGGTGCGGGTCGAAAAATTTTCAACCTGCACATCACCAGAACACTTGTGCATCTGGGAAACCTTGAAAGGCTCAAATAATAAAGAGTTCAGTAACTTTTACTGGGGTGGGGAGATAATAAAATCAGTAGTGTGGCCCCCATGCCTACCATTGTGCTTGTCATGGGGTGGATGCCCAAAGTGACCCAGTGATCTGGCCATGGCTCTTTGCAAGAGAAGTGATAGGATTAAAGGGACGCATCTTGACCCCCCTAAACCTTATTAGAAACCTTAGTAGTCCTGAGATAAAATTGTTAAATTAACCATTGTATGTAATGAAAAGCACTGCGTTTGCCCAGGTGTGCAGGATTCGATTCGGCCTTTTTCAACAGGATTCGGATTTGGCAGAATCCTTCTGCCCGGTCGAACCGAATCTGACGCCTAATTTGCATATGCAAATTAGGAGTGGGGAGGGGAATAGCGTGACTTTTTGTCACAAAACGAAGTAAAAAATGTTTTCCCCTTCCCACCCATAATTACATATGCAAATTAGGATTCGATTCGGCCGAATCTTTCCTGAAGGATTCGGAGGTTCAGCCGAATCCAAAATAGTGGATTCTGTGCATCCCTAAGACGAGCGTTTTTACCTGCGCGCCCCTGCATTCCGGTTTCATGCGTTCAACCGCAGGGGAGCGCAGGAGTAGACGCACTACTTTTTTTATGGGGCTGTACTCACACAGACACATGTAAGCGACGAACGCAGGAAAAATGCAACATGCTGCGTCCCAACCTGCGTTCGGCGCTTACATGCGTCTGTGTGAGTACAGCCCCATTAAAAAGTAGTGCGTCTACTCCTGCGCTCCCCTGCAGCTGAACGTATGAAACCGGAATGCAGGGGAGCGCAGGTAAAAACTGTCTGCTAATTTGTTGCTATGGGTTACTTCATCTCAAATTGGGGCCAGGTATATTAAAGGTCGAATTAAAAATACGAATTCTAATTCTTTTTTATGATCAAAACTCAAATTCGAAATGTGAATTATCCAAACGAGTTTTTTTATTTCAATATCTTTATTGGTTACAACAAAAAGAAATGCAGTGCAATACAGGAATGACTGGTCAGAGAGTACAGGAAGCATACAGGGAACAGCATTACACCAATTCTTTTCCATACAAATCCCATCATAACCTAGTATTACTATAAACTATAAGCATCAAATGCTTCATGATAGAAACATTCAAGAAACGTCAGTCCTACAAAATGACAAAACCTAGTATTGAAATTACAAGATTCATATACTTAAAGGAGTAACACGGTAAAGTAGTACGTAAATACTCAAAAGAGCTACTGGAGAGTCAGCCCCATACCTATATGCCAGCCAAGGAGACCAAACCCGCAAAAAATTTTTGGTGGGAGCCCAATAAGATACTGGATAGTTTCTATTGATAATCTAGTCAATTTTGTTTTTGCTAGCGACAAAGGAAATTTGTTTAGTTTTCCATGATTTTGCAATCGTCTGTTTCGCGGCAGTCATTATGGAAAGAACTAATTGAAATTGACTATGGGTTAAAGAATCTGGCTTCTTACACAAAAGGGCTGTACAGGGTGATGTTTAGGGATGGAAATATTGAAAATTGAAAAAATCATATTATAGATCCTAGTCCAGTATCTTAGAGCTATTGGACATTGCCACCATACATGAAACATGGTCCCCTTTTGGCCGCAGCCCCTAAAACATCTATCTGTTGCCGTAGGGAAAAATTGAGCAGGAACCAAATACCAGCGAAACAAAACCTTATAGTTGGCTTCCAATAAAGTAACGTTTCTAGAGGATCTCCTTACATTACTCCATATCGATTCCCAGTCATCAAGACTCATATGATAGTCCATATCCTTGTGCCATGCCTGTACATAGGTTAGATGTTGACAATCTGTAAGTTTAAGGAAATTACTGTAGAGAAGTGAGACTACTTTCCGTGCTTTAGGGGCTTTACAACACCAAAATTCAAAAAAGGTACGCGTTCTAACCCCTTCCTGAGGAGAGTCCCATAGAGAACGAACAAAATGTAAAAGCTGGCAGGCCCTAAATCGTTCATATAAAGGAACATTATATTTAGTAATCAAATCTTGTGTGGTATATGGGCCAGACAGAGAAAGTAAGTGTGCAGGGGTCAAAATACCCAATCATAATTCGAGTATATTAGAATTTAATAGAGTTAAAAAAAAACTCACATGAATTCGAAATTCGAGATTTAATAAATGTGCCTTAGTGTCTTTTATTACATAACCCCATTAAATACATTTTCTCCCTTCCTATTCCTCCAATGTACAGAGGAATAAGTAAGTGTGCAGGGGTCAAAATACCTTGGGTTATCCACCATTTAAAGGCCGTTTGGTGAAGACCAGGAGGAAACAACGGGTTTCCAAACAAGGGGGCAGCCGGTAACATTAAAGATTTCAGGGTGAATCGATCACATACATTGTCCCAAGTCTTAAGTGTATGCTGTAAGCAAACGCTACCTAGTTTAGGCCTAGTCTTAGAAGGGCACCAAACCAAGGCTGAAGGTGAAAAAGGTGAAGAGAGTAAAGTATCCAAACGAGTTTTTATTCGAATTATTACTCGACTATTCGCCACCTAAAACTTGCCGAGTTCATGTATAAGTCAATGGGAGAGGTCCAGGGACTCTAATTGAGTTTAGTCTAATTTCGATGAGCGTTTTCGAGTCAACGTGAGTGTGAGTTTAAGATATTCGATTTTTTTAAATTAAATAAATCCCCAATCATAATTCGAGTATATTAGAATTTAAAAGAGTTAAAAAAAACCTCACATGAATTCGAGATTTAATAAATGTGCCTTAGTGTCTTTTATTCAATAACCCCATTAAATACATTTTCTCCCTTCCAATTCCTCCAATGTACAGAGGGAGATAGAAAAAATATGAAAAATAGAATAAATCTGGTCATGTTAATAAAGAGACAGTGACACACTCACCATTCCCTTATAAACCAATATATTGCTTACCTTTCCTAATGCAGGTGCCCCTGCCTCTCTTACTAACAGTGTCCATCCCCTACATGGAGCAGCTTCCTGACTGATAATGGGCTGGGACTATGTTCTGATAGGCTGGGTTACTTTTATGTTTGTCTTCTCCCCTGTCGGAACTTTACCTGCTCCCAAGCACATTCATGCTGATGAAGGAGCTCTTTGTTGTGGATTTACACGTTTAGTAAGTGCTAGGGTGGGGGGACGTGGCAGGGCACATTATTTTATTTTTTATAGTTTTTTTTAATTATTTGCACTTTTCTTTCTGAAACTTTCCTGCTTTAAAATAGGGGTCACTGACCCTCTCTAAAAACAAAGGCTACAGATGTATTGTTATTGCTACTTTTTATTACTCATCTTTCTATTCAGACCTCTCCTATTCATATTCCAGGCTCTTAATTGATTAAATGCGTAGGTGCTGGGGTAATTTGGACTCTAGCAACTAGATTACTGAAACTGCAAACTGGAGAGCTGTTGAATAAAAAGATAAATAACTCAAAAACCACAAATAATAAAAAATGAAAACCAATTGCAAATTGTCTCAGAATTTCACTCTCTACATCATACTAAAAGTTAATTCAAAGATGAACAACCCCCTTTAAAACCTGAAAGTCCGTATCTCTTAAAAAATGATATTTAATTGGATGCATGTTTGGATTGCAGCCAATCACAGAGGGGAGGGGGCTTCCTTTAGAATCTGTAATGCTTTAGCCAATCATGAAAGGTCTTTCTTCTGGCATTGTCTGTACTGAACAGAAGGAAATCTAATCTTTTATTCTATTATTACATAGTCAATATTTACCCATGTTGCCCTGTAAGTATCTGTTAAGTCTCTGGGGCTTATATCCAATTAGAAAGATCCCACCCTATATAGCCATTTTTAGTGCTGATATCCCCCCTTTTAAATTAAATATAATTGCCCAGTATTGTATTAGCATAGTGGAGGGCAGAGAGGCCTTTTGCCCAGATCTTTTTGGGTCAGGGGCACTCTAGGGCAGCAAATATCATTAGCAAAAGCATACAAAGCTTATCATTAAAGAATAAGGGGCAGATTTATTAAGGGTCGAAAAGTAAATTCAAATTTTTATTCTGGTCAAAACTTTCAAATTTGAACTGTGAATTATCCAAACTAAATTTGAATTCGAATTCAAATTTCAAAATTTTTAAACCTATACCCTGGGAATAATTCGAAATCTACTATTCACGACCTAAAACCTGCGGAATTCATGCATACGTCAATGGGAGAGGTCCAGTAACCCATTTGAAGATGTTAATAGCCTTCATGACCTTGGAGTTTTTTTAGAAGAAAATACAATACGCGTTTAGTCGAATTCGATTCGAGTTTTCGAGTCGGTAATATTAGTTCGAGTTCTAGATATTAGATTTTTTCATTTATTAGAGCTAAAAAAAACTCGCATGAATTTGAAATTTGACTTTTGATAAATGGGCCTCTAATTGTTAATTTTCCTATGCATTCCTATGCTCAGGGACCCCTTATTTACTAACTGCACCCTGGAGTTGTGCATAACATTTCCCATGCTTGACATGACTGTAAAAGTATGAATATCTCATGCAATGGATCATTTATTGCTGCTTTCTTTTGTTCCCTGCAGGGTCTGTTTGGAGTGCCCGAACTGAGTTCCCCAGAAGGATTCCAGATAGTAGAGGATAATGCTCTTCGGAACACAGAGTCCTTGGTAGAGAGGGTTTGCTCCAGTCCACCCAGTGCAGAGACTGTCAGGCTATTTGACCAGCTTTCCAATGAGCTCTGCAAGGTGGCAGACTTGGTGAGAATTTAAAGATCGTTTTATTTGCTTGACAGGAATAAGCCAGGCCCAGTTACATAAACCCTGGGAATACATGTCCTCCTGGCCAGATTTTTTGTTTATAGATATTATTCTCTTAAAGGGGGTGGTTCACCTTTAAGGTAATTTTTATTATGTTATAGAACGACCTCTTCTAAGCAACTTTGCAATTGGGTTTCAATTTTTATAGTTATTTGTCTTTTTTCCTTCTGGTTCTTTGCAGCTTTAAAATGGGCTTCACTGTCCCCTTCTAAAAAACAAATGCCCTATAAGGCTACAAATGTATTGTTATTGCTACTTTTTATCACTGATCCTTCTAGTCACACTCTCTCCTATTCATATTACAGTCTCTTATTCAAATCAATGCATAGTTGCTAGGGTAATTTGGGCCCTAGTTACCAGATCGCTTAAAATGCAAATTGAACAGCTGCTGAATAAAAAGCTAAATAACTCAAAAACCTTCAATAATAAAAAATGAAAACAAATTATCTCAGAATATCACTCTCTAAATCATACGCAAAGTTATCTCAGAGGTGAACAACCCCTTTAATGTCTCTTTTTCATATGGGGCTTCATTTGCTAATGACATAAGTCTGGGTTGTTCACCTTCCAAACACTTTTTTCAGTTCACGTTTTCAGATTGTTCCTTCAGAAATTGACTTTTTTCAGTTACTTTCCTTTATTTTTACTGTTTTCCCAAAATCTAACTTTAAGGGGCAGATTTATCGAGGGTCGAATGGAAAAATTGGAATTTTTAAGATAAGCTAATTTTAGTGTAAATCGACTAGGGAATAGTACAAATTCGATTTGAATTTGAAAATTGGAATATCGAAATTTATCATGTACTATCTTTTTCGACTTTGAGTATTCGCCATCTAAAACCTGCCGAATTGGTGTTTTAGCCTATGGCGGAACTCCTAGAACCTATTTGGAGTCATTCAGTGGACTTTGAAAAATCGAAGTTGTTTTTGGAAAATACTTTGAAAATACTTTGAATCAAATTCGATCTAATCCGATCTAAATTTGATTTTAATGATCAAATACAACCTATTCACTCGAAGTTTAAAAATTCAGGTTTTTTTTAATACATTTTGGTTGGTTTTTTTTATTCGAATTTCGAGTTGATGTTAGTTTAAAAAAACTCCCATCACCTCGAAATTCGACCCTTGATAAATCTGTGCCTAGAGTTTAAAAGGGAACTCCGGCTTCCAAACCAAAATTTGATAAAGAGGCCCACATAACACAGAGACCCCTAATATTTCCATCACAGTTACCAGTTTCTTCAAAAAGTCTGAATAAATGCCATTTTCTATTTGAAATCCAGCTGTGTAACAGTTCTTCTCTTTCTGCATCATTTGAAATCCTGGCAGGGAAGGAGGGACTAAACACTGATGTTACAAATTGTAACAACTTCTCCACAGCTTACAGACAGCATGCAGGAACTACATAACCCACAATGCATTGCACTGGGATGTTCTTATTGAAATCACATGTGCAGGGAATTGTGGGGTTTGGAAGATGCAGGCTGAGGACAGATGGCTGTTCATACAAAGTAACAGTAGTCAGACAGCTCAGCAAAGTAGTCAGACAGATCAGCAGGGGGCTAGGCTTAGGGAACTCAGGGATTCTGCTCAGCAGGGACAAATATGAGAAATGTATCAAGTAATGTATCAATTTAGATCAGTTACAGTGTCGACGACCCCCTTCCCAGAGCTGCTTTAGAAGGTGAAACATGACACTTTACACTTGAATATTAGAAAACCGGTCACACATTGAAAATTGAAAGTCATCTCAAAAAGTCTTTATTTCTGCTGAACTATCTGAAAACAACTAGGTGTTTGAAGGTGAACAACCCCTTTAAAGGGTACAATAACAAGGTTTGTGAGTTTTTTAAAAAAAAAATAACCAAAAAAGTGGTTAAGATTTTAAATACATTTATTAGGACAATACGGGTGAGAGCCTAACGCGTTTCATTTCTATTGGAGCACTTACTCATAGGCTAATGGGCACACCCCTGTACAAATCTTGTATAGCAGTCGTGACCAATCACAACAGTGTGTAAATCAACCAATCCCAAGCGTGAAACCAGATTACTAGGCACAAAATGCATTATGCCCTCCTGTATTGTCCTAATAAATCTATTTAAATTGTTAACAACTGGTTAATGGTTGAGCAAAAATTGGCTTTCTGCACCATTTTCTTTAAGTCTTTAAGGAGAAACAAACCCTTGCTACTTAATTCCCCTACCCTCCTACCCTACAAAGACCCCCCAGCCTAGGTGGTACATTTGCTAAATGCCCCAAACTCTTTACTGACCCCTTGGTGCAGATTCTGTCCAGCGGAGTTCACAGGCGCCTTCTTCAGCCGCTTCGTTAATCTTTGGGTCTTCTTCCCTTCGGCAACTTCCGTGATTTACGGAGCATGCACCCTAGCAACCATGCATTGACCTGAATAAAAGCCTGGAATATGAATAGGAGAGGGCCTACATAGAAAGATGAGTTATAAAAAGCAGAAATAACTCTAAAGAGCATTTGTTTTTCAGATGGGGTCAGTGTCCCCAACATTTATGAATAGGCATCACATTTGCATACATGTTCCCAGGTGACTGGGTTTTCCATTGATTTGCAGTGGGCAAAATTATTCTAGATTTCTGGAATATTAAATATTTCATTGTGGGAAAAATGACCAATGTCACAGATCTTTTTCTAATTGGCTCCTCGCTCTTTTCTCATGTTAGGAAAGCAGGTTTTTCATTATTTAGGGTAACCTTATTTATTCTGTTTAAAGAGATATTTTTGGTGGAAAAAAAACCCCATTGTTTTTCCCTTTCTGTGCAGGCTGATTTCGTGAAAGTCGCCCACCCCGACTCTTCCTACAGGGAAGCTGCTGAGGAGGCGTGCAGGAACATAGGTACCATGGTGGAGAAGTATGTTTGTGCCATTGCCGTGCTTTTTTGCATTGTATTTGTACAATTTTGCCGAACGACCGATTTTAGCGAACTCTGACCAATCCTTCGAAATTATCGTGCGGTTAGTGGGATTCAAACGATCATTCATCTTATGATTTTTCGGCCGACATCTGTCAGGAAATTGATCGGCCAGGTTAAAAAATCTTTGTCGGTCCCAGTGCAATCTCTCTATGTTTGCAGGGCCAAGCAGGGAGCTCCCCTTTGTTTTCCTGGCACATTGGTCTCTTTAGTTGATGGACAATTCGTACGATCGTATGATCGTTCTGACAAAATCGTGGTCTCACAATGAGGATCGGATCTTTTAAAAATCTCATCATCTAGGCCAGCTTTATGCTAGTATTGTATTGCAAATAGTTACAGCAGTTTCCTGTGGAGGATCAAAAAGTTGAGTTAATAAACTTTTTTAGTTTTTTTCCTGCAAATCCTGCAGTGTTTCATTGTACATTGTATTATTTCCTTGTTGTTCTGGCATCCAGGTATAAGTCACAGAGGAGTTCCATGACCTGCTGTTATACAGATCATGGAACTCTAACGGGACTTCTAATAATTATTTATTATAATACACAAGTTTCACTGAGTCATGTGACATAACTGATGACATCACTAAACACGGTTTATTATAGGATATAATTTACAGGATATTCATGGCTCTTGTGTATTTCAGTATATAGTGAATAATATACCCCCCTCTTGTAAAATATAAGGAAATTATAAGCCAATGAGGAGTTGCATGACCATTATAATACACACATCACTAAGTACCAATTATAACTGATGGCATCACTTGTGTGTTATTTATATATATATATATATATATATATATATATATATATATATATATATATATATATATATATATATATATATATATATATATTATATGTGTGTTTGTGTGTGTGTATGGGACCTATTATTCTGAATACTCATGTCTTGGGGGTTTCTGGGTAAGGGGTATTTTTATAATTTTGATCTCCATACCTTGTCTACTAAAAAAAAAAATGTAAACATGAATCCCAATAGGCTGGTTTTGCCTCCAAAAAGGAATGATTATATCTTAGTGTGAATCAAGTACAAGGTACTGTGTTATAATGAAAAAAAGGAAATATTTATGTGAATTATTTGATTAAAATTGTGTATATGGGAGATGGCCTTCCCATAATTCATAGCTATATATATATATATATATATATATATATATATATATATATATATATATATATATATATATATATATATATATATATATATATATTACATAATACATAAGAGCCATGAATATTCTGTAAATAATATCCTTATAAATGGTGCTTAGTGATGTCATTGGTTATAATCAGAGTTTAGTGATGTCATTTCTGTCACATGACTCACTGAAACTTGTGTATTATAATAAGTAAAGTACACCCTGTTGCAAAATTTGATGATATTAGAAGTCACCTCAGAGTTCCATGACCTGCATCTGGTCATTGACCTCCTTGGAAACTTATAATATCCTTATATTTTACAAGAAGGGGTACTTTATTCACTATATCATTTACAGAAAATTCAGGTGCCTTGAGTATTATATATATTTGCTAATAAGAGCAGTTTGTCTTCATACTTTGCTGTGTCTGCTTATATATAATTATGCTTAGTTGTTCTATTTTCACTGACTACAGTTTTGTGTTGACATTTCTAGGCTGAATACAAATATTCAGCCTGGCATAAATATTGCAAATGAGCAATTTGTCTTTTCCATCTTAAAAACTGAAGAAGGTAATATATTAGCCTGCTGCTAACAAGAGATTTGTTATATAAAGTTGTGATATCTGTAAGTACTACTTCATTGTTTAATTTTTTCTTACAAATCGATGATCACAGTTTTGTGTTGACCTTTCTAGGCTGAATACAAATACAGATCTGTGCCAAAGTCTAAGGTGTCTTCTGGGAAATCAACAGGTTATGGATTCACTGGACCCTGAAACAAGGTGCTTTAATATCCTGTAATCATTTGCTAGCCAAAACATTGCAGCTTGTTTCATATGCTCTACAATATGAGAAACATTATGCTGCCTCTTTGCTGAGATTGCCTAACATGCAGATTTTTGCCACATTTGCAGACCCCCGTGGAAGGTTACCTTTGGCTGATATAATCATTTGGTCACTGTCTCAAAGGCTGTACTTAGACCTGTGGAGAGAGGCCTTCAGCAAAATAATAGATTATTTTTGTTCTCATTTTTGGGGAACACTGCACTCCCAAATTATTTCTAGGTAAATCCAAGTATTTCGCAGCGTTCCATAAATTTTCATATGAACAAAATGGGTTTATTGGTAAAACAGACATGTATTTGCACTCATAAAAAAGTATGCATTCATCACTACAAATAAAACTTTTTTTTGTTTTTAGTTTAAAACTGTTTCTAGTTGCAGCTTCCATCACACTCTGCAGTGGAACCAATTCTGTACAAACGAAATGAAATATCTATAGGGATGCAACACTTAGGGTACATGTGGAATCATAGAACTGCACTGAATGTATTGTAGAGTGTCCACATCTATAGCTGCAGGTCTTAGATAACCAACTAACAACAAAGCCAGTGTGCCAAACATTAGGATTGCCTGATACTTAAATCTATTTGCTTAAAGGAGAAGGAAATCTGTTGTTAATAGATTAGACACAATAGTGCAAGCTAGAACACTGTATTTATTCTGCAGAATGCTTTACCATACCTGAGTAAACAGCTCTACAAGCTCTTTCTGTTTGTTTAGGATAGCAGCTGCCATATTAGCTTGGTGTGACATAACTTCCTGCTTGAGTTTCTCCCTGCTCACTTATAGCTCTGGGCTCAGATTATAGGAGGGAGGGGGGAAAGGGAGGGTAGAGGGAGAGAGGAGCAAACTGAGCATGCTCAAGCCCTGCCCTTGAGGTTTAAGCTGAAGGCAGGAAGTCTGATACAGAAGCCCATGAGTACACAATAGAAGGAAAGAAATGCTGTGTTTTTTTTGACAGAGGACTCAGATCAGCGTTACTTTGAGGGTTTACTGGTGTATTTATATAGAGGTCTCTGAGGAAGTGTTGTATCATGAAACGCATCAGACCTCAGATACTAAGTTTGTCTGATTGATATTATGTTTAAATAAAGACTTTAACTTTTTAACTATCTGGAGAAGAGCGATTATTGTCTGATGCCCAGGAGTGCGCTGCCTCCAAATACACTACCTTGTATTTATATAGACCTTTCTGATAACGCTTACTTAGTTTTAACCTTCTCCTTTTATATAAGCAGCATTTATTTAGGTACAGCCAGCAAGTGAGGAACTATATAGCCCTTAATAAAAGTACATTCCTGCAATGGCCATGGCTAATTCTCCACAATGGAAGCAGCAACTAAAAACATTAGTGCCAGCTGCACCCTTTGGTGATGATTTATTAGTTCTTTTTACAAATATTCTGCATATATCTTATCAAGAGATGAATATGAATGTTCTCTGTGGTTCAGATTAAGAAACTGTGATTAAGAAACTGTGTTTTGTGGGGAAGCCTGAGGCCCTTCATGTGTTGATTGGTTAAGATTTCTGGGATGGGGTTCCTGTAGAGCTGTACACTTTCTGCTCTATTGCATATTGAGTTACATGGTGCATATAGATACTATAAGAATTGCTCTTTTATATAATACTTGTGTTGCATTATTCAGCATTCTTGAAGCCTAATTATCTTCGGTGTCATTGGCAGGCGTGTGGCCGAACTGTTTTTGATTGATTTTGAGATAAGTGGAATTCATCTGGACGAGGAAAAGGTACGTAGATATGTATTTGATGTAACGCACTGCTCTTTACTAGAACAGTGATTTTAAAAGGTTATAGGAGAAAAATACCAAAATCAATTAGTGTATATATATTTATATATTCTGTAGTAAGCAGCGGCACTCTGAAAACCATACTTTCATTGATATTTGCGGGTGCAGGGTCAAACGGTTTCATATACAGATTTGGTGTAAAGACCCGCACTCCAATTCTCTGTTTCAATAATTGATTTTTTTTGGTACATGAATCCGATGTTTCGGCCCACATTTGGGCCTTTTTCAAGGATGATATATAAATATATATATATATATATATATATATATATATATATATATATATATATATATATATATATATATATATATATATATGTTCCAGCAGAGTCGCACTCCAATAGATTAAAACATAACGTTTATTGTCCCATCATATAAGCATGATACAAAGAGATATACTCATCTATATGGAGACATCACGCGACGTTTCGGGGGTCCCCTGCCCCCTTTCTCAAGCGTGTCCCCAATGTGTATCGCATTGAATCAGTGAAAGGACCCGGAAGTCCGTTGCTACCATTGAAATAGCGGAGGCTGCGTGTCCGATCGTTCTGACGCAGCCACGTCAGAGCGTGGGTGCGTCACAAGAGCGAACACACGCCAATCCGCCCATTGAATTTAACCACGCCATATTTGAAATTGGCAGCAATCCATCTGTAGCAATATCATTCCCGTAGTGAAAAATTTAGACAGATCCTATGTAAACATTGGCATCTGTTAAAAGATGCATATCCGACAGTAACTGAATTCAAACAACCACCTATGATGTCTTTTAAAAAAGGTTCCACTATAGGGAGGAGGTTGGTACGCGCTGATATGCGACCTCCACCTAGACAATTTACATTTCTGGGCCCCCCCAAAGAGGGCATGTTTCGTTGTAAAGGTTGTGCTCAGTGCCGATTTGGGGACATTATTCATGCGACACGAATTATGTCGTTTATATGTTGGTTTGTCCCTGCAATTTAATCTATATAGGGGAAACCATTCAGAAAATTAGGGATAGATTTTCCCAACATAGATCTACTGTGAATACCAAAAATTCCATTCTCCCTGTCTCCAAACATTGCTTGGAGAAGGGACATAGTGCGGATGATCTGAAGTTTAGGGTAATACAACATGTACCACAACCCAGGAGAGGGGGCGACAGAATTATGTTGCTTAAAAGGATAGAGGTACAAATGGATTCACCGACTAAAATCGCTAAGCCCTAATGGGTTAAATAGGGATTTTGACTTACATCTCTTTATTTAATGGTCATAACCTTGATTTGTTGAGTTAATATGTGATAGATACTGGAGCATTCATTGGCCAATTGTAAGGGCGAATATACGTACACTGTAAGGAGAACTATATTTTACTATCTTGTATACTTTTAACGGATGTTACCATGCATTTGTATCCCCGATTGCTACAGATGGATTGCTGCCAATTTCAAATATGGCGTGGTTAAATTCAATGGGCGGATTGGCGTGTGTTCGCTCTTGTGACGCACCCACGCTCTGACGTGGCTGCGTCAGAACGATCGGACACGCAGCCTCCGCTATTTCAATGGTAGCAACGGACTTCCGGGTCCTTTCACTGATTCAATGGGATACACATTGGGGACACGCTTGAGAAAGGGGGCAGGGGACCCCCGAAACGTCGCGTGATGTCTCCATATAGATGAGTATATCTCTTTGTATCATGCTTTTATGATGGGACAATAAACGTTATGTTTTAATCTATTGGAGTGCGACTCTGCTGGAACACATGTATGTGATATATGGATTCACTCACCATTAATGAGGACGCACCTTATATGTTGGCATTGTTTCAATAAGGGAGTGCATTACGAGACATTTGGATTTTTATATATATATATATTATCAAATGGGTTGAGTGCAGAGGACTCTTGTATTTGACTATATGTATTTTGTGGTCACACCCTCATTGCACCCCCGCCTAATGGTTTTAAAAAATAGTGGTGAGCACAACTTTCCCTTGTTTGTTATAGTATATATATATATATATATATATATATATATATATATATATATATATATATATATATATATATATATATATATATATATATATATATATAAATAAATCTTTAAAGTCACAAAGACAATGGAAACTATGGACAACGCAGTATTTTTACTTAGTCCTCAAGACACTATAGCTTTTATATATTCTAGATATACAGAAGATAGATATAAATAATTTAAAAGCTTAGTCCTCAAGACACTATAGCTTTAAAACAAGGGAAAGTTGTGCTCACCACTAATTTTTTAAAAAACATTAGGCGGGAGTGCAATGAGGCTGTGACCACAAAATACATATAAACAAATACAAGAGTCCTCTGCACTCTTGTATTTGTTTATATATATATATAATATAATATAAAAGCTATAGTGTCTTGAGTAGTAAGAAAAAATACTGGGGGCCTCTGTTTGTGTTGTCCATAGTTTCCATTGTCTTTGCGCCTTTAAAGATTTATATATAAATATTAGATATATTCCTTCCAGTTGGTCCCAATCAGTGACCAAATAAATCAATAAACAGTCAATGTCAGATAACCAAGATAAACAATAACCGAAGATGGCTTTTCATATGTTTTTTTCAGTACATGTATGGTGGCACAGTGATATTAGTCAGTTCTTCAGTTGGCACGTTTGTAAATGTTATCTGCTGATGCACCATTGCAGAGATTACCTGCTGAACTGGCAGTTGAAGTGGAGAGTAGCAGCCGTTCCTAATCCCTCCCTGCCATTCTGATAATCAAAGCGGTCATCCTAGACCAGTGATCCCCAACCAGTGGATCATGAGCAACATGTTGCTTACCAGGCTCGTAGATGTTGCTCCCATTGGCTTTAAAACAGGTGCTTATTTTTTTAATTATTGACTTGGAGGCATGTTTGCTTTTGTTGAATAAAAACAACATGTACTGCTAAACAGAGCCTCCCGTAGTCTGCCAGTCCACATAAGGGCTACAAATAACAGCACTTATTTGTCGTCCCAAGAACATTTTTCATGCTAGCATTGCTCCCCAACTCCTTTTATATGTAAATGTTGCTTACGGGTTCAAAAGGTTGGGGATCCCTTGCCTTGACTATTGAAACAACAGAAAATAGGCCATAAAGTGTATGGGTCACAATTATGTACAACTATTCAGCCTGTGGGCCAATTGGTTGGATATTATGTGGGATCTGTCCATCTATGGTTTATTATGCTACAGGCCCCACTTAAATGTTTCATACAGTGAGTGAGCCAGGCATTTAGATTAGTTCACCAAGGGAGTTTGGAATACTTTAACTGAAAAATAAGATGTCACAGTGTGTTGGAAGGTAAACGTCTGCAGGCAAAATTAATAACTACATTATTTTGTTTTACTTTTTGGTCTTTTTGGTGACATTCAGAGGAAGAAAGCGGTAAACCTGAATGTGGTTATATCGGACCTAAGTAGTGAATTCCTGCTAGGAGCCAATTTGCCCAATCGGATTGACAAGCAGGCTTTGCCTGAGCACATTCACTCCCAGTTTCCCTGGGATGGAAGATATATACAAGTCGGTGGTTTACACGCAGATTCACCTGACGATCTGGTAAGCATTACGGGGAGTTTGCACTTCTGTGTTTTCAGCAAATCTGTAACCAGTAATACTGAAAACCTGGAAAATGTTTGGTTTTAACATTGTAGAACAGACCAATGCAGGATGTTTATTTATTATCTGGTAGGGGGACACAAGGACATGCAATTAGATGAAAATCACAAAGACTAAACCAAATAGGAATAGAATGCTAAAAAAACCTTAAAATTACTAGTTAATGACAATATTTTATATAAACTTAGATCTTTTTTGTATGCCTTCAGTATTTTCAACAATAATTGGACCGATCTGTTCGCTTTTAGGTAAGAGAAGCTGCCTACAAGATTTTCCTTTATCCCAATGCCAACCAGTTGGAGTGCTTGGAGGAACTGCTTGCCAGCAGAAATAGCCTGGCACAGCTTGTGGGATACCCCACGTTTGCACACAGGGCGTTACTAGGGACCATGGCTAAAACTCCAGGTAAAATGTTTGAAATCCCTTATTTTTTTTATTGCTGTAGGTCTGAGGTAGGCTATGTTCTCTAAACTTCAAGTTTAAACCAATACAGCTTACAGTGGGTGCTGTAAGTTCATCTAGTGCTGGACCAGGATCATTTTAAAGGTAACAGTACATATTCTTAATAAATATGTCAGAGTTGTCCAGCCTGTGGCACTTTAATTTTGTGAACATTGTCAGTTGGGTCGCTGCTTGGATATCTCTGCAATATATGCATTTTTTTTTCATTTTTGTTGGGGGCTCAGGCATCCTACTGAGCACAGGGTCCACAGACAGTGTCTGGGATGTAAAAGGTCCAATTTTATTTAGAAGCCTAATGCAAACAGTATTATTTTGAACACTGGGTGTTTTCTCCTCCCATATATTTTGCCCAGGCAAGGGTTGTTTTGTGGGCTTCACTGCAGTGGATATAGTGCCCTGTGTGCCATCAGCCTTATCTAAAAATGGCATGCCGTGTCTGAGGCATGAATGGAGTTGTTCAGTGTAAAAATAAAAACTGGGTAAATAAAAAATGTTTTCAATATAGCTAGTTAGCCAAAAATGTAATGTATAAAGGCTGGAATGAGTGGATGTGTAACATAATAGCCAGAACACTACTTCCTGCTTTTCAGCTCTCTTGGTTTCCACTGATTGGTTACTGGGGGGGGCACATGGATCATAACTGTTGCTTTTGAATCTGAGCTGAATGCTGAGGATCAGTTACAAACTCACTAAACAGTTAAGTCCCATGTGGCCTCCCTTAAAGTCACTGACTAACTCAGAGTTAGAGAGCTGAAAAGTAGGAAGTTGTATTCTGTTCTGTTTAGACATCCGCTCACTCCAGCCTTTATAGATTACATTTTTGGCTAATTATATTAGAAATCGTTTTTTACACATACTGTACTATCTAATTAGCCAGTTTTTATTTTTATACTGAACTGGTCCTTTAAATGATAACCTAACTAATAGTGTGTTAGTTTAGCAGTGTGTTGCTAATTAGTGTAACTGATAGGTGTCCAGTTTTAAAGGGATTACAAGGCCTAGTCTGTTACAATAAATTGGGCAGACCTTATTCTGCTTCATCTTTAATGTAGATGAACTCATTACTGATGAGCCCTGCAGCGTTTGCCTTTTAGAGGTGTGCTGTGTTTAAAGGGAATGTCCGGCAACTTACACTGCAACCAGAAATCTATACATCTGTCTATAGTTTACAAGCTGATCAGTAATTAATTTCCACTTACATTATGTGCAGAATTTCAGATGATCTCCTGAGCTAATATTCTTTACAGCAGCATACATTTAAACACATTGAAAAATCCAATTTTGAGTGGTTCAGGCCCTAATTGGATTAGAATGTTATATAAAATCTGAAGGAAACTTTTTTTTTTTTTTCCTTTTATTAGAGCTTACATATACTCAGAAATCACAACGAATGATGAACGATTATGGATGATAGTAGTATAAACAAACTTTATAACTTGCCAGCTGTAGGAGAAGGTCCACCGCCCTGAACCTTCAGCTTAGGGGAGCAGACAGAATATACTCAGAAATGTAGCAAATATCACATTGAATTGAATTTATTTACGGAAAACTTTTTCTGGCTTTATTTTGTAACAGAGACAGTTCAGACGTTTCTTCAAAAATTATCGGACAAATTACATGATCGGTGAGTTGCTTTACTTTATATTATTCCAACAAGCATTTAAAAAGCTTCGACATATCCTGCACTACTGTGCAATAGAAGGGTGTTATAAAGGAAGTCTGCATACACTTCCTATAGAAGTCTGCTTCTATAGGAAGCAAAGAGGGACATGCTTATTACAGCTTATTTTAAGAACTGAGAACACTTTGGGGACATCTTGATTTATTTCTGTCAGTATTTCCTGTGGGTTGAAACTCAGTACCACTCAGAGGTTCTAGTCATTTACCTGCTACTCCAGCCTGGTCTTGTTATATGAAAGCTCATAAAGCATGAAATCCTTGTGCTGCATTGTCTATACTGAGCCCCATACAGTGTGAAATCCTTGTGCTGCATTGCTCATTATTCATTATTATACTCGGCCCTATAATGTAGGCCATTGCCCGGCACAGATAGCTGCACATGGAATAATACCCCCGCCACATGCTTGCACCGGTGCAAGCACAAAAATTTAAAGAAGAAGAGTGGTGTGGAGGGTAATTCTAATGTTATAGAGCAGTGCTGTCCAACTTCTGTGGTACCGAGGCCCGGAATTTTTCTAGCCTACATAGTGGAGGGCCGATAATGTAAGCCAGTGTTGACCACTCCCGGTTTTTAAACCACACCGCTTTAAACCACAACCATGTTACCACAAGACCATGTCCACATTAATGGTGGTAGCACACCAAAAAAAACAAATGGTTGGTGCTCACTGCAGGGATATCACTTATAACTCATATGTGAAACAAGTTTAGTAAGTCATATTAAGACATAACTATGAGGGGGTTGTGGATGCACACCTGAGGCCAATTTCAAAAAGTTTAAAGCCCTGTCTAAATAATTCAAGTAAATATGCAAGTGCATGTAATTTTGAAACGGTTTTTTTGTTACAAAGTTATGATCATAATATTGATAAGCCACCATAACTCGTCAAGGTAAAACCCCACATGGTGGTCCCTAACTTATTTATCTCTAATCATAGTAAAAAAGGAATATTACCTCTCTGTATAGTAACAATTCTTAATGTAAACATCTCCTGTGTCTTGGTTTCAAACTCTGTGCTAAATCCTCCCCCGCCAACTGCTGAGCGGCTTTTAAGGGTAAGGACACACTGGACGATTTGTCGCCAACGTTTTAAAAAAGTAAATCGCGGCGACAAGACGATCGTCTTTTTTGAACAGACGATTCACAGCGACTATTGCCACAGAGCGATTTGTATCCCATTACTCTGTGCGGTACGTGCTCCACCCAAACCGGAAACGGTTTGTGCTTCCCGCTGTAACCTGGCGTCTTTACGTTCTTGCGTCATTGCGTTCGCATTGTAATTTGAATACAATTGCTGCTACTTATCTGTATGTGTGTGCGTGTCTAGGAGATTTCAGTGCTTTTCTAAGTACATGCTATTTCTGATAAATCGCTCGGAAAAGGGTCTCAGTGCGTTTTGGAGCTACAGGCGATTCACAAACGCGCTGTGGGCACAGGAGCTGGCGTCTTTCATTTGTTTTTGTTCAGAGACAAAACGAGCGATATGTCGCCGCGATTTGCTTTTTAAAAACGTTGGCGACAAATAGTCCAGTGTGTC
The DNA here is from genome assembly GCF_017654675.1 of Xenopus laevis. Lineage (NCBI taxonomy): Eukaryota > Metazoa > Chordata > Amphibia > Anura > Pipidae > Xenopus > Xenopus laevis. Next base: position 166,410,184 of record NC_054373.1, read on the forward strand.
CTTACCCTAAGAGGGAGAGACTGTCTTAACCAACGCCCATTTTAGAAAAGTAGAAGTCAGGTGTTGTAATTAAAAACAAAGTAGAGTGATATGTGCAGTTGCACAATAGTGTGTATACATGTATGTGAAAGTGAAATGTGAAGGTGTGTGTGGTAGTGAAAAGGGAAAAGTGTATGTGTATTTAGGGATGTGTATGAATGTAAACACAGAAAAGAAGAGTGTAAAGGAGAACTAAATGAGTGTGTGTACATAGAGAAGTGTCTAATGGGACGTTGGTTTTTTCACGGCTAGATCCTCCCATGCCGCTAGCATCTGTGGCTTTTAAGAGAGAGAGATTGCACAAACCAAGGCACAACAAGTGAGGGGGACCACCAAAAATATAAAAGACATACCCTTAAATCCATATGCCTCCTCCTCCCCTGTGGATAACACAGCGCCCCCAGCACATAATTAAGTCCCTTAGGGGCCCCTAACAATAGGCAGACACACACAGGCAGAGTATGGCACACACAAGGACCATAGGGTAGACAGAGTATGGCACACCCAAAGAGAATAGGGCAGACATATTATGGTACACACAGGGAGCCTAGGACAGGCAGAGCATGGCACACACAGGTAGCATGGGGCAGGCAGAGTATGGCACACACAGGCAGAGTAGGACAGGCAAAGTATAGCGCACACACAGAGCATATGGCAGGCAGAGTATGGCACACACAGGGAGAATAGGGAAGGCAGAGTATGGCACACACAGGAGCATAGTGAAGGCAGAGAATGGCACACACAGGAGCATAGGGAAGGCAGATCAGGAGACAGGGAAACATATCAGGACCAGATGTACTACATACAGTGACACAGTGCTGGTGCCCCATTAGCATTTTGTATAAAGTGTGAACAGATGAACAATGTGGACAGTTTAAATCTGGGTCTCAAGTGTGAACAGTACAGGCCTTTAGGGGTGTGAACAATAGAGGTGTTACAAGTGTGAACAATGCAGGGGGGATTACATGTGTGAACAATACAGGAGATTAGTCTGAATTTGAGGTTTAAACAATGCAGGGGCCAGCAAATATCTGTAGTGATTTAAATCTTATATATGGTAAGCAAACACAGCAGACAGACTTTCAGTTGGCCAGTTGGACAGCCCTGTAATAGAGAATGCCAACCAGTGGTCCGGTCCCCCTGGTGCTGCATTTCTTATTAAAGGAAAAGGAAGCTCAAAATTACTTGGGGTGGGCGGTGCTAATATGTTAGGATGTATAATTGCTTACTTTCTAACCTAGGTATGCTCTCCCCTTAATGAAAAAACTGTACTGGCTCTTGGTACTTTCTAGTACAGTGCCTCACCGCCATCATATTCCTTTCTCTGAGGAAGCCCCTCTTGCATGCAGGCACAGCACCATGATAAAATGACTACAGTATACTGTGCCTGCGCCCACCCAGGGCAGTGCAAGAGATGGGAATAAGTGATTATAGTCCCTGGGGAGTGACATTATCAATATACCACCTATTGTCACTTCGTTGCCTGTTATTTCAAGGGTACAACCTACATCACTTTTAAGAATGTTGTGTAACTGATTTTCTTAATCCATTTACAGCACTTTGAAGGATTTTGAAATGATGGCAGGAATGAAAATGAAGCTAAATCCTGTGAGTGGGGTAAGATTCTGTTGTTAGTTCTCTGGCTGAGCGAGCATGCTGGGACAGATCACATATTGTTACGTGTTGTAGAAGTAGAGGAAACTACTCGGTTCAGTCCCTTTATGTGTTTAGCAATGCTACGTCATGCAAGCTTGGATTACCTTTCCGCTAGGGGTGCAACTAATCCAGGAATCAGTTTGGGATTCAGCCTTTTTTCAGCAAGATTCGGATTCAGCAGAATCCTAATTTGCATATCCAAATTAGGGATGTGAAGGGAAATCGTGTAACTTTTTATCAAAAAAACAAGGAAGTAAAAAAACTGTTTTTTTCCTTCCTGTCCTTAATTAGCATATGCAAATTGGGGTTCTGTATTCGTCCAAATCTTTTATGAAGGAGTCGGGGATTCGTCCGAATCCCAAATAGTGGTTTCGGTGCATCCCTACTTTCTGCTGCCATTAATTCCTTCTGACAACTATAGCTGGCGGCCACTACTCGGTCATACAGTAATCTGCCCAGGTGGCATCAAAACAAACGCCTAATTCACTCAGCATTAATACATAGAAATATCCTTACAGGGGATACCACATACCTTTTAGAGTTTCTTTAAAAGGCAACTACACCCCAGTCCAATTTCTGTGCTTTTCAGAGGGCTGCTGTGTGAGTCTTCATGTATAATAGCTGTATACAAGTAAAGCTATAGTCCATTTTCTTGGCACTTACCTGATGCATGCACTCCATCTGGCCAGCCTATCTGGCTTGCATCATGCTTGCTATGTAAGATGCGAATAGCATCATACATGAGCAGCTCTCTGATGCAATAGGAATTAGTGCTTTATTTATTAGGCAACATGTTGGCCTCCAAATAGTTCTCAAAAAAATGTTTTATCTGGATGGACTCCATGTAGGTCATTGGAATCACAGGACAGTCTGCCTTCTGTGAGTCCCAGGCGGAGGCATAGTTGGACCATTCACTCAGTTTACCTGACCATTTTTGGCTTTAGTCTAATACAGTTTGATTATGGCCTTAGTACTACAGGCTGAATGGCACAGAGGTTTCTCTAAGGCTCTAGGCAGCAGCACCCATTCATATGAAAATGAAACTTGACTGCCTATGAAACCACTGTCAGACAGCAACGCCTGATTAGATTTCTGCATGTTACACATTAATCCTTCCATTTTGCTTATGCAGAATCTGATGCCATGGGATCATCCTTACTACAGTGGTGTATTACGTGCAGAGAGGTAAGTCAGTGGTTCTTTCTTTTTGTGATTTAACAGCACAGAGATTGCACAGTTTGCTGTTGTGCAGCCCTGGGGCTGTAGGTTTGATCCCAGCTTGGGTTCTAATTGCAAGGAGTTTATATATGTTCTCCCTGTGCATGCGCTGGTTTTCTCACATTCTCCTAAAATATACAGGCTGGTCTTGGTTTCTGATAAAATTGACCATAGTGTGCAGAAATGTGATAGGGATCTTAGATTGCATAGTTACAGAGTTACATAGTTAAATTGGATTGAAAAAAGACAAAGCCAATCAAATGAAAACCCAGCATCCATACACACACCCTCCCTACTTTTGATTAAATTCTATATACCCATACCTATACTTACTATAGAGCTTAGTATCCAATAGCCTTTGATATTTTGTCTGTCCAAAAAATCATCCAAGTCATTCTTATAGTCATTAACTGAATCAGCATCACAACATCACCTGGCAGTGCATTCCACAACCTCACTGTCCTGACTGTGAAGAACCCCCTACGTTGCTTCAAATGAAAGTTCTTTTCTTCTAGTCTAAAGGGGAGGCCTCTGGTACGGTGATCCTCTTTATGGGTAAAAAGGTCCCCTGCTATTTGTCTATAATGTCCTCTAATGTACTTGTGAAGTGTAATCATGTCCCCTTGCAAGTGCCTTTTTTCCAGAGAAAACAACCCCAATCTTGACAGTCGACCTTCATAATTTAAGTCCTCTATCCCTCTAACCAATTTAGTTGCACTTAGTCTCCGCACTCTCTCCAGCTCATTTATATCCCTCTTAAGGACTGGAGTCCAAAACTGCACTGCATACTCCAGATGAGGCCTTACCAGGGACCTATAAAGAGGCAGAATTATGTTTTCATCCCTTGAGTTAATGCCCTTTTTTATGCAAGACAGAACTTTATTTGCTTTAGTAGCCACAGAATGACACTGCCCGGAATTAGACAACTTGTTATCTAGAAAAACCCCTAGATCCTTCTCATTTAAGGAAACTCCCAACACACTGCCATTTAGTGTATAACTTGCATTTATATTATTTTTGCCAAAGTGCATAACCTGCATTTATCAACATTGAACCTCATTTTCCAGTTTGCTGCCCAGTTTCCCAACTTAGACAAGTCACTCTGCAAAGTGGCAGCATCCTGCATGGAACCTATAGTTCTGCACAATTTAGTATCATCAGCAAAAATAGAAACAGTACTTTCAATGCCCACCTCCAGGTCATTAATAAACAAGTTGAAAAGCAAGGGACCTAGTACAGAGCCCTGCGGTACTCCACTAACAACACTGGTCCAATTAGAAAATGTTCCATTTACCACCACTCTTTGTAGTCTATCTTTTAGCCAGTTCTCTATCCAGGTACAAATACTATGTTCCAGGCCAACATTCCTTAATTTAACCAGTAACCTTTTGTGTGGCACTCTATCAAATGCTTTAGCAAAGTCTAAGTAAATCACATCCACTGCCATCCCAGAATCGAGGTCTCTACTTACCTTCTCATAAAAAGAAATTAAGTTAGTCTGGCAAGATCTATTACACATAAAACCATGCTGGCACAAACTCATAGTATTATAATTTGCTGTGAAGTCCAGTATCTTATCCTTTATTAACCCTTCGAAAAGCTTTCCTACCACTGACGTCAGACTAACTGGCCTATAGTTTTGTGGCTGAGAAAATTATCCCTTTTTGAATAGCGGCACCACATTAGCAATTCGCCAGTCTCTCGGCACTATGCCAGATCTCAATGAATCCTGAAAAATTAAGTAAAGAAGTTTGGCAATCACAGAGCTAAGCTCGCTAATTACCCTGGGATGAATACCATCTGGCCCCGGACCTTTGTTAATCTTAACATGTTCTAGTCTCTTTTGAATTTCCTCATCTGTGAACCATGCATCATTAGTTGTATTACTAGAATTGGGACTATTAAGAAGGAAAACTTCACTTACTGGTTCCTCATTTGTGTAGACAGATGAAAAATATGAGTTCAGAATCTGCGCTTTTATTTTGTTTTCATCAACCAGCTGACCCCCCTCTGATAGTAAGGGTCCCACCCCTTCCTCCTTCATTTTTTTACTATTAACATATTTGTAAACTCCACCAGCACAGGGACTGGTGAGTATGATGTATAATCCCTGAAAAGTACAAATACAGAGGATTAATAATAAGTATTTATAATAATAGTAAAATAACAAGTATTTGCTGATCAAAAGCTGTATAATGTCCTTTTCAAGTAAACATGAAACCAAAATTCTTTTTTTTTTATTTAAGCATTCATAGCTGTTATAAACTCATTTAAAAATCTTAGCTGTCAATCAAATATTGCCTGCCCCTCCTCTATGCCTTAGGCATAGAGGAGCAAGCAATTACTTTCACTTTCCATTCAGCACTTCCTAGATGTCACTCCTCTCCCTATATCGAAGTCGAAGTTTTTTTTTACTGAATTTGACCGTTTTGCGGTCAAAGTAAAATCATTAGATCGAACAATTTAATCATTTGAATCAAACAATTCGAAGGATTTCAGTGATTGATCGAACGATTTTTCTTTGACTTCAGAAAAATTAGAAAACTGCTCTAGAAGGTCCCCATAGGCTAACATAGCACTTCGGCAGGTTTAATTTGGCGAAGTATTGAAGTCAAAGTTTGTTTTAAAGTGACAGTACTTAGATTATTGAATGGTCGAATATTCGAACTATTTTACTTCGAATCGAAGTCGTGGTATCCTATTCGATGGTTGAAGTATCCAAAAAATGACTTTGAATTTTTTTACTTCGAAAATTTCCTCGAATTCACTTTGACCCTTGATAAATCTGCCCTTAAATGTGTGGTCTTACAGAGCATTTGTATTTTTAGATTTAAAAGCTGGAAAGCGTGAGAAAAAAGGCGATTAATTCAAAAAACTAAAAAGAAAAAATGAAGGCCAACTGAAAAGTTGCTTACAATTGACCATTCTGTAATATACTAAAAGTTCATTTAAAAGTGAACTAAACCTTTAAAGGTGTGATATTGTTTTTGGGCATTAGAGGGCACTCTAATGTAGGAAATAACTATTGAATAAGGACTTTTGAGTCAGTGCTGCTTTTAAGCAGAAGACAGATTCTTGTATGGCACTCAGATCAAACTAGGTCAACCCTTCTGGGAAAAGATACTGTCCTTCCTATGTATATTATCTTCCTTATTAATTATATTGGCATTATGCAGCATTTTTACCGGCTAGGCAAGGTTAAAATGACAGCCACCTGATCAAACAGATAAACGACAGGTAAATAGACAGCCTGTTAGTGCACCGCCCTGGGAAGCAGCCAGAGAAATACAGTTGCTCATAATTAAAAAAGATAAACGAATTAAAGGGTATATCTTTTTTAAAAAAGCACTTGATTAAAATGCAGGCCGAGAATTGGCCAATTCAATGGCTCCTGTGCCTGCAAAAAAGAGGCATGTGTCGACCTGGGCATAGACATATAATAGTATATTTATTAAAGAGTGAAGTTAGAGATCGCCACAGCCCTCTATAGTGAAAATCTGCCACTCTCCATTCATTTCTATGGGATTTTTAAAAGAGTTTATAATTTATCAATGAGTGAAAGTTCATCCTTTGATAAATACACCTTTCAAAATCCCATAGAAATGAATGGAGAGTGGTGGACTGTGGTGATCTCTAACTTCACTCTTTGATAAAAAATACCCCATGGAGCGGATTTCAAAGTAGACAATCTAATCAGATTTTCAATTTGTGAACATGTATGGGACCTGTTATCCAGAATGCTCGGGACCTGGGGTTTGGATAATGGATCTTTCTGTAATTTGGATCTTCATACCTTAAGTCTGCTAAAAAAAAACATGTAAACATCGAATATACCCAATAGGCCGGTTTTGCTTCCAATAAAGATTAATTATATGTTAGTTTGGATCAAGTACAAGCTACTGTTTTATTATTACAGAGAAAAAAGAGGATTTGGATTATTTGGATAAAAAGGAGTCTATGGGAGACGGGCATTCAGTAATTCAGAGTTTTCTGGATAACGGGTTTCCGGATAACAGATCCCATACCTGTATTATTTTTGTGTTCCTTTCTGTTTTTCATTGCTATCTTCTGTAAGTTGAAATGTGAGGACCAGAGCCCATAGAGAGAATAGCTGGCAATTGCACCTCTTCTGTGTGCCTCTCTGCTTCCCATATGAGGAAACAAATAGGTTCAAGAAAGAATCAGAAGATTCCGTATATAAGCCCTATTTGTTTACCTAATGTTGGCTTATATTTAACCAAGTATTTGCACTCTAGTTCTCCTTTACTGTTTCACTCTCTGTTATATAAGGGAGTTCCCCAGATTTCCCTCCCCTTTCATTAAACAGAACCAGCAGTCCATTATCATGTGCTCCCCTTTTAAGTTGACCTTTTGTGATTGCTGAGTTGTGCCGTCACAATGGAAGGAGAGGCACATGGATCTGTTTTCCTGGCAGCAGCTGAAAAGAAGCGGCTTTGTCACGAGAGGAGCAGCTGTAGAACATCTTGGGTTTCTTATCTGCCAGTCAGAGGCCGCAGCAACTGGACGCCTGGAACATGGCAGTTTGTCATGATGTGCAATTGCCCTGAAATATGCTCAGTCAGAGGCGGAGGGGGCTTACAATCCTGTTGTTTGCTTTGAAGGAAAACTTTACCCCTCAAACAATGTAGGTCTCTATAAAAAGATATTGCATAAAACAGCTCATATGTAAAAACCTGTTTCATGTAAATAAACCATTTTCACAATAATATACTTTTGCAGTAGTATGTGCCATTGGGTAATCATAAATAGAAAATTGCCATTTTAAAAAATAAGGACCGCCCCCTGGGATCCTAGGATTCACGTGCACACAAACAAACCTTACTTTTTTGTTCATGATTGTACTGATTTGATTTATTGTGTCCTGTTTCTGGCAGGTATAACATAGAGCCCAGTCTGTACTCTCCGTTTTTCTCACTGGGTGCCTGCATGGAGGGGCTGAGCTCCCTTTTTCACCAACTTCTCGGAATCTCCCTGTTTTGTGAGCAGCCGGAAAAGGGAGAGGTTTGGTGTGAAGACGTCCGCAAGCTGGTGATTCATTTATCATTTGTCTGTGGCTTAGATTCATTAAAGGGTGGTTCATCTTTAAGTTAACTTTTAAAATGTTATAAAATGGCCAACATTTATAATTTTTTCTTTTTCTGACTATTCCTAGTTTTCAATTGGGGGTCTACAAAAATATTATTATTGTTACTCTTTATTACTCCTCTTTCTAAACAGAGCCTCTCATATTGATATTCCAGTCTCTTATTTAAATCAGTGCATGGTTGCTAGGGTAGTTTGGGCTGTAGCAACCAGATTACTGAAATTGCTAACTGGACAGCTGCTGAATAAAAAGCTAAACAACTCAAATTAAACAAAATAATTGCATTGAAATCATTATATTTAATTAACATTAAATAAAACCAATTGCAAATTGGCTCAGAATACTCTCTACATCAAGCTAAAAGTTAAATCAAAGGTGCACACCCCTTTAAGGCTTGTGCTTCCAATGGGGTCATAATAGTTTTACTTACTAGAAAAACAATAATACAGATATGGGATCTATTATCCAGAAACTCATTATCCAGAAAGCTCAAATACACGAAGGCCATTTCCTATAGTTAAAGGGCATCTATCATAGTAAAATGTTTTTTTTAGCAGACTTCAGGTATGGAGATCCAAATTACAGAATTACCTCTTATCTGGAAAATCCCAGGTCCCAAGCATTTGGGATTATAGTTTCCATAATGGTACATATAGTAATTGTATTCAATGTACTAGGGTTAGGGTTGCTTGATTTACTGTGCCTCCGCTCAGCTTTCTGTGAGAGCAATAATCACCACCTATCACTGACAAGCAGAAGTATTTTGAAAATATTCATGATTTTTCTTCTCTCTCCAAGGCTGTTGTACACGAAGAGGAAGGTTTGCTAGGATACATTTATTGTGACTTCTTCCACAGAGCAGAGAAGCCCCCCCAGGTGAGCCACATTCTCTATGCCTCCCAGTCATTGGACCTGTCTGCAGCCATCACAAAGCCTTTGAGACTGGGTCAAGGGTGGGGTCTGTTTATACAGAGGCCACTCAGTAGAAGAATCTGGAAGAACCTAGAAGTAAATGTGACTTAACATATTTGCTACCAATTTAAATCATTATTAAAGCCTGCACTGGGTGATTCCAAGCACTTTGAGAATTACTCAAATACAGACCCTCAAATACAGAACAGCCCCTCTCCTCGCTTTAAAAACAATTTATAGAAATTGTTGACTTTTTTTCTAATAATTTTGTCCTCCCACTGCCAGGGTTTTTAAGAGGCCTCTGTTACTTTTTGCTTGTACTGATGCTCAGTAACCAGTAGGGATGCACTGAATCCAGGATTCGGTTCGGGATTGGGCCAGGATTTGGCCTTTTTCAGGCCAAATCCTGGCCCGGCCGATTCGAATTGTGTGACTTTTTGTCACAAAACAAGTAAACATGTAAAAATAGTTTTCCCCTTCCCACCCCTAATTTGCATATGCAAATGAGGGTTTGGTATTTGGCCGAATCTTTCGCAAAGGATTCGGGGGTTCGGCCGAATCCAAAATAGTGGATTCGGTGCATCCCTAGTAACCAGTACATTCATTTCTGGCAGGACTGTCACTTTACCATTCGAGGAGGGAGACTGAAAGAGAATGGAGAATATCAGCTGCCTGTGGTTGTTCTGATGCTAAATTTTCCGGAATATAGCAAGAAATCACCTACTCTTCTCACTCCCGGTATGATGGAAAACCTGTTCCATGAAATGGGCCATGCAATGCATTCCATGCTGGGGAGGACACGCTATCAACATGTCACTGGTGAGATGGTTTATAATATTTATATCCTGTTATAGAGTAATTTACAGTGCCTTGCAAAAGACTTGTGACGTGGATAACAAACGGGGTTGGACTGGGCAAATGGGAGAATTCTTGGTGGGCTCCAATCCTGTTGAGTCCCACTTGTCTGTGTCTGTAGTGGAGGCAGTTGGTGGTGTTGGTGAGACACATTAGGGGGATTAGGCTAATGAGGGGCGGTGATATTGGAGGTGTGCAGAGGGTTACGGTTGGTGTCAGGCAGTTAAGTGCATCAGGGGGTGAGGAGGTGTAGAAACCAGTTGTGTGGGGATTACAGTTCCGTCGGCCATAATGTGCAGTGGGGGGAGGTGGATGTACAACAGCGGTGTGTGTTTTGGGTTCTCATTGAAAGCTCAGGTTTATCAGTGGTCCCCCATAACCTAGTCCAACACTGATAAATCCTATACTGAAATGTTGTTCACTAGTTAGGAATAACACGGAATGTTAGAGAATTGCAGAGCTAGAGACAGCTGAAATTACTATATCAGAGCTGCCTTCTGGGGGGCCTGGAGTAAACAGGGGGGACCAGACTGGTGAGAAAGGGGCAAAGTACACCTCAAAAGGAGGAGTTGGGTTTAGTCTGTAGTGTGACAAGCATTCGGCTCCCCACCATTCCATATGATCAGCATTGCAAGATGTGATTTACCATTTACAGTATCTCTGTGCAGATTACACCTCTCCCTAGTTTTACCTTGTTTACCAGCTGTCAATCCTTCAGCCCCACCACCAGTGCAATTACTCACCTTTAGCACTAAAGCTGCCTGACAATAAATGAGCCATCACTGTAACTATCTGCTGTTCCACTTCATCTCTGTCACACCTCCGTTGCCTTCTAGTCTTCACTTGTCACTCACCAACTCTGCAAACACAGTTGTAAGACAAAGTTTAAAGCCCTTCTCGCTTCATTGTCTTTAATATATTTTTTCAGCATCATTTTACACCCAGCAAGACACGCTCGTCTTTATATTTGCGAAGCAGGAATGCAGCCGCAGTGGCATGTGACATTTACAGGGCAGTTAACTGTAATTAACAACATTGTTTGAATATCATTGGGGAAGAACGATGGATGTAGAACATCAGCCTGTGGGTTCCGTGCTACAATTCATGGGGAGAACCTTTGGCATTTCTCGTACATATTAAACATTTACTTCTCCACCTGCAGAGACTACAGATTCCAGAGGAGGGAGAGTGGAAAGAAAATTAACCTATTTCACAAGACTTTTATTTAATTCTAGGTGTTTATTATCCCCTTTATGTGGTCTTATGTTTATATGTGATGGTAGGGGCACATTTACTATTGGTCGAATATCGAGGGTTAATTAACCCTCGATATTTGGCCGTCTAAGTAAAATCCTTCGACATCGAAGTTGAAGGATTTACCGCAATTCGTTCATTCGAACGATCGTAGGAAAAATCATTCAATCGAACGATTAAATCCTTCGATCAAACGATTTTCCTTCGATTTTCCTTCGATCCCAAATTGCCTAGAAAGCCTATGGGGACCTTCCCCATAGGCTAACATTGGTGCTCGGTAGGTTTTAGGTGGCGAAGTAGGTGGTCAAAGTTTTTTTTTTTAAAGAGACAGTACTTTGACTATCGAATGGTCGAATAGTTAAACGATTTTTAGTTTGATTCGAAGGTCGAAGTAGCCAATTCGAAATTCAAAGTATTTTTTTATTCTAATCCTTCAGTCGAACTTAGTAAATGTGCCCCCTAGTGTTTCTTTTTCTTATTTGTAGGGATGCACCGAATCCACTATTTTGGATTCCGCCGAACCCCCGAATCCTTTGCAAAATATTTGGCCGCATACTGAACCGAATCCTAATTTGCATATGCAAATTAGAGGTAAGAAAGCGAAAACATTTTTTATACTTCCTTGTTTTGTGACAAAAAGTCACGTGATTTCCCTCCACGCCCCTAAATTGCATATGCAAATTAGGATTCAGTTCAACCAGGATTCTGGTTTTTGAAAGCAGGATTCGGATTGAACCGAATCATGGCCGAATCCCGAACTGAATCCTGGATTCGGTGCATTCTTATTTGACAACAATAAGCTCAACGTGATTATGTTCTAGGGACTAGATGTGCCACCGATTTTGCTGAAGTCCCTTCTATACTGATGGAATACTTTTCAAGTGATTATCGAGTAGTCAACCAGTTTGCCCGCCATTACCAAACTGGCCAGGTAAGCACTGAAACACTAATGATAATTGTTTGTAAATGACTAATATAATGTATCGTTGTCTTCATTATTTACACTTGACAAGATTAGCATTTCCATGGGCCCAGTGAGCATTAATAGGCAGGGAAGGAAGACATTCTCCATTCTACTGTATCATATTGGCCTTCTATAAAGGAGAACTAAACCCTAAAAATGAATAGGACTAAAAATGCCATTATTGACATAAACTTATTTCACCAGCCTAAAGTTTCAGCTTGTCAATAGCAGCAATGATCCAGGACTTCAAACTTGTCACAGGGGGTCACCATCTTGGAAAGTGTCTGTGACACTCACATGCTCAGTGGGCTCTGAGCAGCTGTTGAGAAGCTAAGCTTAGGGCTCGTCACTAATTATCCAGCAGAAAATGAGGTTGGTCTGTAATATAAGCTGATGCTACAGGGCTGATTATTAAAGTCTGATGCTAATTGCACTGGTTTCTGTGCTGCCATGTAGTAATTACTTGTATTAATTACTAATCAGCCTTATATTATGAAATTTCTATTCGATGTGTACTGTATATTGGGAGTGAATCAGCAGAAAAGAAGATGTGGAGCTACTGGGGCATCTTTGGAGACACTGCTAAAGGGCTGTGGTTGCCTTGGGCTGGTACAGAAGCACAAAACATAACATACAACATTTCTGCCTACTTCTGTAGTTTACTTTCCTTGTCCTTTAAATAATTTGAAAGACGGGTAAACTCTAATAATTTAGCACCTTTTTGTAAAGCCCATTTAAAGGGGTTGTTCACCTTTAAATTAACTTTTAGTACAATGTAGAGACTGATATTCTGAGGCTATTTGCAATTTTAATTATTTGTAGATTTTGAGTTATTTAGCTTTTTATTCAGCAGCTCTCCAGTCTGGTTGCTAGGGTCCAAATTCCCCTAGCAACCATGCATTGATTTGAAAAAGAGAGACTGGAATATGACTAGGAGAGGCCTGAATAGAAAGATGAGTAATTAAAAAGTATCAATAACAATACATTTTTAAACTTGAAAAGCATTTTGTTTTTTGAATGGGGTCAGTGACCTCCATTTGAAAGCTGGAAAGAGTCAGAAGAAGAAGAAGGCAAATAATTTGAAAAAAACTCTAAAAAACTAAAAATGAAGTCCAGTTGAAAAGTTGCTTAAAATTAGCCATTTTATTACTTACTAAAAGTTAACTTAAAGATGAACCACCCCTTTAATGCACAAGCTCTTTTGGGAGTTGTTTACATTTACCTAATCCAGCCACCCACCAGGATGAAAAATAGGGGTTTTATGTTTTTTATTGAAAACAAAATATGAACAGAATTTAGACTAACATTACACTCATACAGAACCACCCCCAGTCCACTGGCCAAATATCCTGATCGATAGAATGACGATGGGATAAAGACAGTCTCAGTCTTATGAAGAGTCTATGTATTTGCCATGGAGTTGTGACTGATGGAGTAATTTGACTATACCCCAGACATTTTTATCCCCCAGGCATTTGGACACCGGGCCCTAAAGTTTTTGCTGCGGTGCTCAGTAACATATAGGTGATCTACTGCAAATGCCAGTCTAGAGTATGAGCCAGCAAAAGCATAGCTTTGGGTTTATATAACGGATTTATTTATCATTTTTTAAATGGGGGATAGAGTACAGAAGGTAAAAAGGGTTTGGAGGTACAGCTTCATATTTATGCAATACATATGCAAAACCTCACAATGGTATCCTCGCATGTCCCCTTTCTGACCAATCAGTTATTTAATAATTGGGTTGTGCTATGCTCAAATACATCATGTGGTCATATTTGTCGGGGCATCTTCTAGCTAAATAGGTGAACTGAATTAGCAACAGGTTACTGTTTATGAGGGTAAACCATCTCTTTCTGGAGGGGGGCAAACTCACACTTTTTGATTGGCTGCATCAGAGTGCACACTTGAGACTCTCATCAGACCTTATTTAGAAGGATGGGAGTTCAGTTCTAGTAATCTGTCTGGCCCGCTCATATCTGGACCCAAGTCTGTAGGGTGATTAAGCATTAAATCCCAAACAAAACCCTTGGCATGAATGTAAATTACAAATAAATGGTTTTATTTTCAGACACTGTCAAAGCCTATGGTTTCTCGCCTATGTGAGTCCAAAAAAGTTGGGGCAGCATCAGACATGCAGCTTCAGGTACGTGATTGTGTTAGAATCCATTTAACTCCAACAGATGCACCAAATCTGAATATGGAATATACCACTTAAGATTTGGCAAAATGTTGAACTGAACCTGAACCCTAATTGCATTCTGGAAAAAAATACTGTCGCAACATTTAGAATTTGTACCTGACCCTAAGGATATGGCCGGTATTCAGCCAAAATCCCTAACCAAATCTTGGATTTGAAGCATTCCTATTATGAAAAAAATAAGAGATCACATCAGCTCAGAGATATCTGCTGAGAGTTGTAGCCTTGTTGCAGGTAGAGAGAAGCAGATGTTTCTAATATAGCGTAGAATTGAGAGAAGTGCTGTGATCATTATCAATTATAAAATGGGTTCCGTTAATAAACAGATGTTTTCTCCTTGCAGGTGTTTTACGCAATGTTAGATCAGACTTTTCATGGGGTACATCCCCTCAAAGGTTCGACAACTGACATATTAAAAGAAACGCAGGAAACTTTTTATGGGCTACCGTATGTACCACAAACAGTAAGTACCAACTGTCAGGGCTCCGTTCAGCAGGGTCTTCTCTACTTTTTGTAACAGTTGTATTGTTTGTGTGTAGTCTGTACCATGTGTACACCCATCTTACATATACATTGCAAACTCTATTTATATTAGTCCAGCAACGACTCATTTTATTGCTGGTGTTTTTATTTCCCAAAATTGTTTATGTTATCGCTACTGTTTTTCAACTATTCCTAGACTCTTTTTTTTTTTTTTTTTATGTCTAGTCTACCAATGCTTACCCGAATTGGCCATCAGAATCTGCGTTATTGGCCAGGTTCTTAACCAATTGAGTTATGGTAGTAAGGAATTTCAGAGGGTATGCGAATTTAAGTGAAAACTGTGAAATACCTATGGAAGTTAAAGCAAGGTTAACTGAGGTTAACAAATACTTCTATGCCTTAAAAGGACTGCTGAAATCAAGCCGATTAGCCAAAAAACTAAAGGTGCAGATTTAGAAAGTGATGAACAAGCCTATAATTAGGTATGGAGCAGAATGTTGAACATAAAGATGGTATATGGAGAATAAGGAATAATGCTTCGGTCATGGAGCTATATATAACAATATAGATATAGTGAAGGAAGTGACAATTCATAGACTGCAGTGGTTAGGACATATGGAATGGTTGGATAGCAGCAGGTCCCTAAAGCAACTCATAAATAGCAATCCACAAGGTAGTAGAAGTGCTGGACACCCAAAAAAAGGTGGCACGATAAGTAGAGGCTGATCTGAGGAAATTTCAAGGAGAAACAAGACACAAGTTTGAGTAAAACAGGGCAGAATCATTAAGGAGACCAAGGGGTATATTTATCAAAGAGTGAAGTTAGAGATCGCCACAGTCCTCTAGAGTGAAATTGCTCCACTCTCCATTCATTTCTATGGGATTTTGAAAGGCAGATTTATCAAATGAACTTTCAATTTCACTCATTGATAAATACTAGTTTAAAAATCCCATAGAAATGAATGGAGAATGGCGGAATTTCACTCTAGAGGACTGTGGTGATCTCTAACTTCACTTTTTAGATAAATATACCCCCCAAAGCTCTTCAAGGGCTGTAGCGCCATTGGGTAAGTTTTCCAACCAAATGGATCTTTGCTCAGCTTGGCCGCATAGTTTTGAGCCAAGTTGGACTGATCTGTTTTGTAGTCAGCCAATGACTTTATCCACGACCCAGTGTATTCCTAGTCTGACTGGACTTTACATCTGCTGATAATTGTCTGAATTTGTCCTAATTGGTCACATACACAAGACAATAAGGGGTTATTTATCAAAGGTCAAGTTTGAGGTTTTTTTATACCTGGAATGAAATCACAACTTGAATGTTTTCTGATTTAAGAAAAAACTCAAATGGAAAAACCTTGAATCAGTGAATTTAGGGTGAAGATGCCAAAAACTTCGAATGAATTGAGGTTTCTGTAAAAAAAAACTTGAATCACACGGGTTAATAGAGTTTTCCAGCGAAAACCACTGAAAAAAACCCAAACATCATGATGGCTACCAACATCTGTGTTGATGGGATCTCTGCCATTGACCTTGACGGATTTTAGCTGGAGTATTTTGGGATACAAGCGTTTTCCAGCTTTGGAGTATAGTAAATCTCGGGGAAAAAAATTAAAATTTGTTTTTTAACCAGAAAGTTTTTACTGAAAAATACCGTTGAAAACAGGTAAAAATCAACTCAACCTTTGATAATAACCCCGTAAGTGTTCACTCACTTGTTAAATGTTAAAATTTAATTCAGGTTCTGCAAGGGATCATCAGTTTCATTCTCTTTTAAATCAGTTGGGTGTATATGTTCTGCCAAAATTCTTATTCACTCTCTCATCATATCACGTCTAGACTACTGTAACTCTCTTTTAATTGGCCTTCCCCTCCAGAGACTGTCACCTCTCCAGTCCATAATGAACACTGCTGCAAGGCTCATACACCTCAGCAACCGCTCCTCCTCTGCCTTCTGTCAATCCCTGCACTGGCTTCCGTTTCCTTTCAGAATCAAATTCAAATTAATGACACTGACTTTCAAAGCACTTCATAACTCTGCCCCACCCTACATCTCTGAACTCATCTCTATATACTCACCCAACCGCTTACTACGCTGCTCTACTGACCCGCTACTCAACGCTTCTCTCATTACCTCCTCACATGCTCCCATTCAAGACTTTGCAAGGGCTGCACCCCTCCTCTGGAACGCTCTCCCACTGTCTGTCCGACTTTCTCCCAACCTTTTTGCTTTCAAGAAATCTCTTAAAATGCACTTCTTTCGAGAAGCCTACCCTCACTCTGCTTAACTACCAAACGCAACACCACATACAATACCACATTTCTCACCCACTTAATTCGATCTTGCCCACTCCCACAACTGTGTATTACCCCCTTCCCTTTAGACTGTATGCCTATGCATAGGGCCTTCCTCGCCTCTTTGTACCTGTATTGATTGTGATGTTTGTTACTCCATATGTTCTATGTATGTAATTCATGTGATGTCGTTGTATAATCACATTTACTTTACAGTGCTACGCAATATGTTGGCGCTATATAAATACATGTTAATAATATAGGGAATAAAGTACCCCCTTTTGTAAAATATAAGGATATTATAAGTTATCGAGGAGTTTCATGACCATATAAAAACACGAGGCCGAAGGCCGAGTGTTTTTATACAGGGCATGAAACTCCGAGGTTACTTCTAATATCCTCATATTTTGCAACAGGGGGTACTTTATTTATTATAATACACAAGTTTTAGTGAGTCATGTGACAGAAATTACATCACTACTCACCGTTTATAACTGATGACATCAGAACTCACAGTTTATAAGGATATAATTTACACGATATTCATGGCTTTTGTGTATTATATAGTGAATAAAGTACCCCCTCTTGTAAAATATAAGGATATTATAAGTTACCGAGGAGTTTCATGACCATATAAAAACACGAGGCCGAAGGCCGAGTGTTTTTATACAGGTCATGGAACTCCGAGGTAACTTCTAATATCCTCATATTTTGCAACTGGGGGTACTTTATTTATTATAATACACGAATTTTAGTGAGTCATGTGACAGAAATGACATCAGAACTCACCGTTTATAACTGATAACATCAGAACTCACCGTTTATAAGGATATAATTTACAGGATATTCATGGCTTTTGTGTATTATTACAGAATATCTTCTTCAGAATGACCAGATTTTGCCACTTATGTATGCTCTGTGTTCAGACACAACAGTCGCGTATACGCTATGTCAAACACTATACACACACACACAGGAGCTAATGTTGTTCCTTCAGTTGCTTTGTTAGTCTTACAATTCCACAACCATTTTACTTTTCGTTTACACTGTACCCCCGTTTGATTTTGTGTTGTTTGTTTAGTCTAGCGAGCGATTCTCTGGTGGGTACAGAGTAAATAACATGCTTATAAAGCAACGCAAGCATTGCCTGTCACTCCCCATCTGGCTCATGTCTTGGAACACTTAAGTGGTTAATTGGATGTCAAATTCCTCTCCTCTCTCCCCAAAGTAAATTAGCACTAAATATTTACATATCATGCCGGACCAAATGAATTGATGACAGTTTAAAGAAAACAGTGAAGTGTTGGGAATTGGACCTTTCATCTTTTTGTTATGCTATCGTTGCAAAATGTAAATTGTCTATTCGTTGGTTTATTTTACCACGTCTCTCAATTCAAAGACTTCTCTAGTATGGAGCCTAGAGGCAGTTTATTTTGGGTAAGTAATGCTTAGATTAGCACGCCCTTGTTTTATTCTAATTCACCTTAAATAGTATGAGCTTTCCATCGTAAAGGCAACGCACCAAGAACGTGTTACAGGTAAACGCAGCCATATGAAAACCTTTTGTACAAGATTTACCCCTCTGGAAAGGGTCATGTAGAGCAGCATCTTTTTTTCTCTTTGCTCAATATTGGGAATTTGCAAAATAATTTACAAATAATAGGTGGTGATATTTTTCGGACTGATATTTATTGCACATTGTTTATTTCGGTATGCGCTGAGCTCATAAATATTATTGCCCAGGCCCCTATCATTGTATGTCATTCAGCAAGGAGGCTTCTGCTAATAATTGGGAACACCAGGGCATCGCTTTGCTTCCTCGCAGTAACGTCTCCCTCCAGAAATAAGAAAAAACAATTACGTTGTTTTGAACAGAAAGCAAAATATGCTGGAAACAGGTTTGATGGGTGAGCATCAGGGTTACATGAGTGATGACAACCCGGATTAGTTTTTGTGTTTACTCTTCTATAAATGTTAAAATCTGATGGTAACTCTGGAACTAAAGCCTTATGTATCTATACATGTATGAGGTTTTTATTCCTTGTCAAATTGTATTTCTTTGTTACTCTGGTTATGTGGAGGATTGCCGAGAGGAGCCTCACCTTTAAAAAAAAAAAAAAAAAAAAAAAGGAAATATAAATAAAGCTTAAATCAGAAGGTTCCTTAAATCCATTGCATTGCCTCAAAACTAAAAGTAAATCTGCCTGACTATAGCCAACTTTGGGTTAAAACAATAATGGGCCAGACCATCAGTTGAGAACCTCATAAGGCCAAAGCAGTATTCCTTTCCCAACAGATCTGCACAGGCCCTCCAAGTCATCCAAAAGTCTGTCCATTGGCCATACCATTAGGCACAAAAATGTTGGACATGTGCAGATATACTATCCTCACTGCATAGAACACAGGCAACATAGATAGGTTAGATCATATACCATTTTTTCCCAGCTGGGACAGTTTAATTATAACCACCCACCTACTTTTTAATAAATAATTAGGTGAGGGCCTAGGTTTCTCTATGCATATAATAGTCATTCTTCATATTTTTCCTGAGTGTTTCCCTGTTATTGTAGGTGGAAGGCTGAAATGGTAACGGTCATACATAAGGTGTTTTTGCAATTCTGTATGAATACAAATGAAGAACATAGCAAGCCCCGTTTCATATCTAAATGTTTATAGAGTATGATGGGATTGCATTGCCTGTGCCTACAACATGCTTCCCTAATAGCCAAAACAATAATCATTTTTCTTTTGGACTGTTGCAGTTATTTTTTGACATAGTAGTTTGTCAAGAGAAATGTACTGAGAGAGCAGTGCCATTTATCAAAGTGAGTAATACGTTCTATTCTCTGATTGACTTCAGCTACTTAGCAGTAAAGGCAGGTACCAACATGACCTCCCAGTTGAACATTATCAGCCCTTGGGTGAAACTTCCTGCTGTTACGAAACCGCTCCAAATATCCTTCTGATATGTCCTTGGGTTATCTCTTATGAATGGCTTTATACAAAGTAAAGCAGATTTTCGTTAATGGTTTCCATGGTGTAATGTTTAGCTGTCGGGCAGTTCATCATACACCGAATATCCCTGTATCAAAGTAAAGGTATTCTCTGGGGTTACAAAACGTCTATAACAAATGTGGGTTCTGGTTATTAGTTTATTTAAGATTGATTTTCTAGGCCAAGTAAGGCAGCAGTATTTTCTGCTGATGGACCATAACTGAGGAATCATAAATATTTAGAATCGACACGCCTTTCTGTTCTCCTCCCTTCTTTAGGGATTTAGTTTGTACTCTCTCATGACTATGCATTGCCCAACATATTAGCCACAAAAATGCAGCATTGCTGAGACTCTTTCATTGTGTCTTGTACAGCTATTAGTTTTGTAATGACAAGGGAAGATTTAAGCTGCCGATTCAGGTCCTTTAGACTGATTTTGCAGTTTATTTGCCAGTGTATTGGGCCTTCCGACAGGCCTCCCCAACCGATATCTGGCCGGAAATTGGCCGGATATCAATCAGGCTGGTTTGCTTTTCCCATGCAGTCGAGAACGGTATCGGCTAGTTGATGCGGTCCTTGTCCTGTTGGCGCCTATTTCGTTCATTATAATCGGATTATTTGGCCCTAGGGCTGATATTACCCTGCCTTTGGTGGGAATATCAGGGAAAGTTCCACTCAAATGAGTGGATCTAATAGTGGTTGGCCACCTTTAGGCTCTTGGTAAAATTTCACCAAAATCTACCAATGAGACTGAGAATCCAGGAGAGCACTTGTTAAATATGAACATGCCATTGTTTTTGTTCTCTTGTGGGCAGTTCACCGATAGTAGTTAATTGCATTTTTGTTCTTGGATATTCCTTGCACAAGATGTATTGAGGTCAGTCTATCTCCAGGAAACATTTCTACTCTCACAGTGATGCTCTATAGGAAATATGGTCAGTCTCATCTTAACACTGGCATAAACAGTGGGCCAAAAAAACTAGAAAGGTGCACACATTCCAGGAGATATGAAAATATGATGGGGTATTAACCTAATACATCTCTAGTTCAAGCGAGTACATTTGCACTTTGTTGACTTGCTTGAAATGAAGATAGAATGTGATGGTTTTACCATTATTCTTATGTATTCCCTGGAGTGTGTGGCTCTTTCCTCTCTTTTTGCACTTATTACTATGGGAAAAAAACAGATATAGCAGAAATAATGTTCTTCAGCCAATACAAGAAAAATTGGTTTAACATAGGTAAGATATTGGCAAACTAAGTGCATCACCTAGAATCCAGGCATCAAATTGGTCAGGCTGAGGGCAACTTCCAGATCAGTTTGCTTGGGCAGATAGATAGTAAGTTAGGATTGAAAAAAGACTCACATCCATCAAGTTCAACCTTTGCATATAACCTGTTCAACTGCTAGTTGATCCAGAGGAAGGCTTGAAAAAGAAACACATTTGAAGTCTCTCCAACTTGCCTTAGAGGGGAAAAAGTTCCTTCCTGATGAATGCACGGCAGATTTATGGCCACTTGGGTATACTGTAGAATCGCACTGGCAGGCCAGATCTGCCCATGTATGGTATACTTTATATGGTTTACTTCTCCTTTTAACACAAGTAACTGGTCGGTTCAAGTGAACGCAGTTCTGATGCCTGAGTCACCATCTGCACGCCATGTCTCTTTAGTATAGTTCAGTAATGGAGCGGAGCATGTGCTGTTATTGTAACCTCTGTTGAGAAATAAAATCTGTTTTGATTTCGGATGCATATTTTTCTCTTACTTTTGGAATGCTATATGGCAGCTTGGAAGTCTTTATGGAATATGCGTCTCTAGAATGTATCTTTCCATCTGCTGTTCAAAAGATGTTGCGCAAACACTAACTACTTTCTTTACAAATCATCCTCATCATCCTTGTTATGATCCCTTGAAAAACACTTGTGGCTCTGCAGGGGTCCGACTTTATCATACTTATAGGGACATCTGGTTTTGTGTTTCGCTTTCTCTGTGTCAATAAATTTTGTGTGTTTGTTGATACGGGTGTTTTTGTTGGTGTCTGTGAATTTGTGTTTTAGCGTTTACTTGTTCAGATAGGAGTGCCTGTGTGTGTGTCAGTATGTGTGTTGTCATGGGTTGTTGTCTGTTGGGATCTGAGTGTGTGCCTCAATGGCTACCACTGTATGTTGGTATGAATGTCTGTGTGTCTTTCTACTAGGATCGGTGTGTGCCTCTATGAACACCACTGTGTGTGTCCGCAGGGGTGTTGGCATGTCTTTCTATTGGGATGGGAGTGTGCCTCAATGGGTACCACTGTGTGTTTGCTTGGGTGTCTGTCTTTCTATTGGGATCTGGTGTGTATGTTGGCATGGGTGTTTGCATGCCTTTCTATTGGGTGAGTGTATCTATGGGTATTGCTCTGTGTGTGCCGACATGGGGCCCTTTATCTGCAGTATAGCATTACAACTCTGTTTTTTTTTATTTTTGGTAGCAGACCCAATTATCATTTAGGCTAATGACACCTGTAGCATTACTCTGCTGGTGAAGGAACACCCAAACCCTCAAACTTGTGCCTCCTACAATCGACATAACACTTCTTCTTCTAACATAACATAGAACATTCTTTGGTCGTTAAACTCTTGTGTTAATTTTGGGCCCAAAAACCTTACTGCCTCTCTCTAATATGTGGTAGAACTATAGCCAACACAAAACAGTTTCCTCCCATAAATATGTTGAGCTGCATTAGAATGAAGTGCACCAGTGAAACAAGTGGTGTGCTAGAATTTAATGGTATTCATGTCGGGGTCACTGTTTTACGGTTGCATGCGGGGGTCCTAGACAGGCCAGTATCAGCGCTGGTTAGTCTCCCTTACCTCTCTGTAATTGTATCAAATTTGGTTTCTCAGAATTAAAAATTGGTTTGTCCCGTTCTCCCCATCCGCACATGAATGCATGATTGAGGACCTCTTTGACCAGCTGTCCAATGGGCTAAAATTGTTGTCCCACCCACATAAATGACCCTGGGTGGCCAAATTTAGTCCCAGGTAAATCCTAGAAAATTGATCACTGCTATAAATGAATGAATGCACTGCAAGATTCCAGGCAAACAAAGGGCTAACCAGTTGTGCATCTCTATCTTTCAGGCTTGGCATCTGAGATTTAGTCACCTGGCAGGCTACGGCGCAAAGTATTACTCCTATTTAATGTCCAGAGCTGTGGCTTCCATGGTGTGGAAACAATGCTTCATGAAGAATCCGTTTGATAGGTAAGTTAGGGCTGATCCAGGGCAACTTGCTGCAAGATAATTTGTAACTTTAGAAAACTTTAAAGGACCAGTAACATCAACATTTTTCTTAAAAAAAAATTTGTTAGACTACATCGAAAAAAAAAAACAACCAAGACAAATTAAACTTTCAAATCACAATGTCTTTATTAAGAAATAACTTACCGAAACTCTCCTTGCGCTCCTCTTCAGAAAAGGTGACACGGCGACGATTCATCGTGCGGCGCTCAATTTCTCCTCCCTGGCTATCTCCTATAAGGAAGGGAAGAGAAATTGAGTGCCGCACGATGGATTGCCTGATCGCTTTCTGAAGAGGAGCGCAGAAATAACGAATAAAAAAAAGTTGATGTTACTGGTCCTTTAAGAAAGGTTGGATGGCTTTTTAGCAAGTGAGGGAATACAGGGTTATGGAAGATGGCTCATAGTACAAGTTGATCCAGGGACTGGTCAGATTTCCATCTTGGAGTCAGGAAGGAATTTTTCCCCCTCTGAGTTTGGAGAGGCTTCAAATGGAATTTTTGCCTTCCTCTGGATCAACTAGCAGTTAGGCAGGTTATATGCAGACTTAAAAGGTTGACATATTTATTCTTGGGCTCATTTACCAACACTGAACACATTAGCTCCATGCACTTACCCACAGCAACCAATCAGATATTTTCTTTTTTTTTATTGCACCTGCATACGTTTTGTCAAAGCTGATTGATAATTGGTTCTATGGGTTGCTTTCTTGGAGTAGATTTTGCTGACAGGGCTGTCCCATGCTCCTAGCAACTTGGAGCAAGCACCCATTCTGCCTACTGTGATGAATTGCATGCATGGGTGGTAGGGAACCCTGACCTGCCTAGACCTAGCAGTAATTTCAGGGTTCCCCTAGCGGTTTGCCTCCAAAATCATATGTCGTTGTTGGCACTGCATGTGTTGCGCATTGGAAGTGATGACATATTCACTTTGAAAACTTGCTCCACAACTTGCACGAAATTCATAAAATTGCATCTCTATTGGTCCTACTTAGCAGGTGCCAGCAATAACTTGGGTAAAAAATGGCAGTTTGCATCCAGTTAGTGCACTTTGCACTTGCTTTGTAAATAAGCCCTTATATCTCTAAATTGCTTTAGGGCAGAGACACACGCTCAGATTCAGGAGATTAGGCACCCAGCGACAAATCTTCTCTTCTTCGGGCGACTTATTTCACCGAACTGCCTCCTGCCGGCTAGAATGTAAATCGCTGGCGGGATGGCACTTGGAGTGCTTCGTTTTCTGAAGTCGCCAGAAGTTTCCTCGTGAGGCAGTTTGCGGAGATCGGTTGCCCTGAAGAAGAGTAGATTTGATGCTGGGCGACTAATCTCCCCGAATCTGAGTGTGTGTTTCTGCCCTAACACAGCTAGCCTTTATTTAACACCTTACAATGACAATAAAGCAGGTAAATTAATTTGACAATGAGTGTTTTATACTTTATCAATTCAGTGCCTTTGTGGAACATGGTAACTCGTTTGTCTGCTGATTTATACATGGGAGAAGTACAAGGTATCGCTAGTGCACATCCCTTAGGGGTTATGCTGTAGTCACATTGATATCAGACCCTGCCAAGTAGAGATGGTGTGCTTTTGTTGCTGCAGAAATGGTGCCACGGCAGCTTTAGTGATTCCCTGATCTCTGTAGATCAGCAATATCTCCACTCTCCATGACAAACCTCAGAATCCCATCAAAGCCATTGGTTGTTTTTTGGGATTCCAGGACTTGAAGATCTGCAGCAGCTGTGGACCAACAGGTCTGAATGGTATTGGATAGATATTGTTCTTGCATGACACTAGGGATACACCAAATCCAGGATTTGGTTCGGGATTCAGCCATATACAAATGCCTGGCCGATCCAAATCCTTAACATGACTTTTGGCATAATTTTCTAACGGTTGTCTTTGACCCTTCCTGGCACAAATTTGCATATGTGAATATTCTGCTGAATCTTTCATGAAGGATTCCGATTGGGTGCCCCTTGTAATTTTGTCTCGAGATAAAGGGGACCTTAACCAAATGCAAGAAGTCTTGATGTCTCTGGGGACCCAACTAGCCAGTCATAACCATAACCCATCAATACAAGAACAAGGAGTATACCTCCATGCCGATGTGTGTATATATATATATATATATATATATATATATATATATAAGAATAGATAAGCTATTCACTCTTTCTTTGTGCTGCCTGTGATCTCCAGGATAATAAGTAAATGAAGATCTTTTTATATCTTTAATCCCACCAGTCACCCCATTGGGATGGAGCTGAGTGTTTCCCCTTTTCCTTGGTTATCGTGGAGTAGCTGGTAGTACAAATACTTTCTTGTATGTGCTTAGTGATATTTCTCTAGCCGGTGGGCCACATTTTTCAGCAGAGAACAGGTCTATATTCTAATTTTGTTCAATGTTTACCGAGCTCTGGCACCACAACAGTAACCTTTCATCTGCTTCAATCTGGTGCCGTTTGACTCTAGGCAATCCTGTGATTATGGTATGCTGGCTCCAATCCACTTTCTGACTTGTTTGTTTCAGCGCTTTACATATTTTATGTTTTTTTGTTTTTAATTTGCCTTGTGACATTATGAACTGCAAAGCTGGCTGAGCAATGTGGGCTCCGGGTGCATACAGTACCAGACAGATTAGAGAGAACAGTCCACAAATCATTTGCATTCTTGCTGGGTTCACATGTAAGTCTAGCCTGCCTTTGGCATGTTTTGATTGTGCAAGCTAGATAATGGGCAGGCAGCAGGGGCACATTTATTTACAACCATGGTGGCACAGGAAGAGAAACTGAGCAAATTTACATGTTGATAATAATAATAATAATAATAAATTTAAAATAAACGTATTCTTTTTTTTTATTTCTTTGGTTTGTCATAGAACTCCCTGGGCCCCGTGTATTTTAATTGTCCCTTAAACAGATCCCATAGGAGAAACATGAGAGCTGAGTAATATTTGAGGATGCAGGTGCAGTAACTGAATCTCTCTGTTTCTCAGGGCGATGGGAGAGCGATATCGCAGGGAGATGCTGGCACACGGAGGAGGAAAAGAGCCTCTGCTCATGGTTCAAGGTAAAGTAACATCAAGGGTTGTCTGATCCTCTGATCTTTCTGTCTGTCTGGTCAAGCAGAACGTATGTTTGGCAAACACCAGCTGTTGCCGTGTTCCCAGCCCGTTCCCAGCACTAAACATATTCATCTGAACAATGCCTTCCCCACGCATTCCCTTATTAGGGCTGCACAGTTATGTTGGTTCAGATGCTTTTACTAAGGATTCAGTGCAGATAATCTGGAAAAGCAGTGATGGTAATGTATGAGTTTGTATTAGTACTTTAAAAATGGTCACATCAGGGGTGTTTCACCTTTAGGGCAGGGGCACACGGGCAGACTTCGGGTGACTTCGGAAATCAAAGTGTCGCGAGTGCATTGGCGCAGGTGTTTCCTCATTATAGCAGGGGTAAGGCAGTTCAGGGAGATTGTCGCCCCGCAGAAGAGGCGATTAGTCGCCTGGCGACTAAATCTCCCGAATCTGCCCGTATGCCCCTGCCCTTAATTTAACTTTTAGTATGTTATAGAATAGCTAATCCTAAGCAGGCCCGGATTTGTGGAGAGGCTACCAAGGCCCGGGCCTAGGGCGGCAGAATTTTATGGGCGGCATGTTGCCCAACCACATCCACATTGGTTCAGAAACACTGGGATGTGTAAATTTCACATATGCCATTCTACATTGCTCAGGTCCCGATGATGAAATTTGAGCAAATAAAAGGAAATGGATGGGAGGTGATGGATGACAGCAAGCCTAGGGGCGCCCGCTATGTACATCCAGCCCTGAATTTTCCTTTGGCCTTCATTTTTTCTTTTATAGTTTGCCTTCTACTTCTGATTCTTTTTTTTCAGCTTTCAAATGGGCGTCGCTGACCCATCTAATTGACTCTGTAATGCTACAAATGTATTGTCATTGCTACTTTTTATTACTCATCTCTCTATTCAGACCTCTCCTATTTATATTGTAGTCCCTTATTCAAATCAATGCCCGGTCACAAACATATAAAAGCATGCTTGCTTGAGTCTGGGAAGTAACAAGATAAGAGTAATACAATAAGAAAGAAGGATATGTTTTAATTCCAATTTTAACATTATGGATATGCAATAAGCAAGGCGAGGGTAGCCCTGACACAAATTTCTCAATAATAAAGAATGGGGAGGAAGAGTAGGGGCCCATTGATCAGATCTTTTCCCTGGGCCCACCTTTTCCTTAAAGCAGTTGGGAATAAATGGGAGTGTTCTCCAGAGTATGGCAGTGAGACTTTGCTTATTCAGATGTAGCGCATGGTATTGGCAGTTATTTGATACAGCACTGTGTGTTGCTGTGCGGGTGTTTGTGTAGTGCAAAATATCAGCAACAAATGTTATGCAGGTCCCGGATCCCTCTACCCATAAATACTAGGCTCCAGTCTATAGAATGTTTTGTTACTCACATTGGATTATAACCTATTTGGTGGTCCGATGTATCCCCATAAAACCCCATGCATGCCTTTGTGTCCTTAATATTCCAGTAGAAAGGCATTTGATTGTCTGGACTCCAGCTTCCCTGAGTAATGGAGGAATATTACGGACACCGTGCTCTTTCTTCACCATCTAATTAAAGTTTTCAGTTTTATTTTGTTGGCCAACTTGCCTCATATCTTGAACCAAGCTGTTGATCTATAAGATCTGGAACTTCAGTCTTCCTGTAGTCATCATCATCATAATTGGTATGTAAGTAAAACTTACCATACACACAGGGCCGCCATTAGAAATCACCTGACAACAAAATTGTCAGGGCCCCCTGGGTCCCGCCCACTACACACCACAGTTAAAACACCACACAGACATCAGCGCTAAAAAAGGTAACGAACACAAGTTATAAAAAGCTATTGGTGTCAGGGCCCCCCTACAAGTTAAAACAAATAATTGGTGTCCAGCCCCCCCCCCCCCCAGGAGATTAAAAAAAAACACAAATTGGTTTTCAGTAGAATTGAACTTGTGGCTTCTGGAATTCAACTTCGCCTCCTTTGCCCTTCGCCCCCTGTGCCCCCCTTATGGCAGCCCTGCATAAACATTAAGATCTACTTGTATGGCAAGGTCACCAAACGACTGGATCTTTGCCCAGTTTGGCTACCTACATGCTGGGCCACGGTTTGACCTCTGGGCCGACAACTGGATCATAATGGGTGCCAATGTAATCCCGTTGAGAGAGGACTGCAACAGACAATGTGCAAACCTGCCCCATACATGGGCACATCTTCTGCCAAGTCTGTCTGAAGGCACTGAAGACATGTATGGCCAACATAAATGTAATTACCACCAGTTTTGCCTAAAAATAAGGGCAAAAGCGCCCTGTGTGTGTTTCCTTTCCTCTAAAGCCAACAACACCCAGTCTCACATTCCTATTTTATATAATGAAGGTAACATCATCATTACAATGTAGAAGTTTGTAGCAACATTTTTGCCTGTGTGGGTTAAAAATGCGGGTCATCCATATGAAATATTTTCCAAAAGAAAAAATACTTTTTGCTGACTAGACAATCTTTGCAGAACTATTTTTCTTATTTTGATAATTAAGTCATGAAGGACATTTTGTTCTTTCTGCAATTCGCAGGACTGAGCCTTTTCACTCTAGGACAATGTGTCTTAACCGTTTTCTCAGGGGACCTAGTCTGGGAGTAATATTCAGAGCCCACAAGTACATGTAATTATGCACATCTTTTTTAATTACTGACAGCTATTGTAGTAATAGATGTTACTGTATTAAGCAGGATTATGCAAACATGCTCTGTAAGTCATACATGGTTCCAAACCAGAGGTCAGGAGATCATTCCCACTTAGGTCTACATGAAGGTATCTGTGGCTGAAGCCGGGTCCAACATAAATTTACTTCATTTTATAAAAATAACATAAAGGCCATGCCCGACATGTCTAGTGGGGGTTCAAGGAGGGCACAAGCATCCTGTAATATCAGTGAGATAATAGTCTCTGGGAAGGGAGTGTGACTGTGGGATAGCAGGTATAGTAGGGAGAGATGGTGCCTATAGTAACAGTGGGATAATAGTCTCTGGGAAGGGAGTGTGACTGTGGGATAGCAGGTATAGTAGGGAGAGATGGTGCCTATAGTAACAGTGGGATAATAGCCTCTGGGAAGGGACTGTGACTTTGGGATAGCAGGTATAGTAGGGAGAGATGGTGCCTATAGTAACAGTGGGATAATAGTCTCTGGGAAGGGAGTGTGACTGTGGGATAGCAGGTATAGTAGGAAGAGATGGTGCCTATAGTAACAGTGGATAATAGTCTCTGGGAAGGGAGTGTGACTGTGGGATAGCAGGTACAGTAGGGAGAGATGGTGCCTATAGTAACAGTGGATAATAGTCTCTGGGAAGGGAGTGTGGCTGTGGGATAGCAGGTATAGTAGGGAGAGATGGTGCCTATAGTAACAGTGGATAATAGTCTCTGGGAAGGGAGTGTGACTGTGGGATAGCAGGTATAGTAGGGAGAGATGGTGCCTATAGTAACAGTGGATAATAGTCTCTGGGAAGGGAGTGTGACTGTGGGATAGCAGGTATAGTAGGGAGAGATGGTGCCTATAGTAACAGTGGGATAATAGTCTCTGGGAAGGGAGTGTGACTGTGGGATAGCAGGTTATAGTAGGGAGAGATGGTGCCTATAGTAACAGTGGGATAATAGTCTCTGGGAAGGGAGTGTGACTGTGGGATAGCAGGTATAGTAGGGAGAGATGATGTCTATAGTAACAGTGGGATAATAGTCTCTGGGAAGGGAGTGTGACTGTGGGATAGCAGGTATAGTAGGGAGAGATGGTGACTATAGTAACAGTGGATAATAGTCTCTGGGAGGGAGTGTGACTGTGGGATAGCAGGTATAGTAGGGAGAGTTGGTGTCTATAGTAACAGTGGGATAATAGTCTCTGGGGAAGGGAGTGTGACTGTGGGATAGCAGGTATAGTAGGGAGAGATGGTGCCTATAGTAACATTGGGATAATAGTCTCTGGAAGGGAGTGTGACTGTGGGATAGCAGGTATAGTAGGGAGAGATGGTATTTATTATTATTATTATTATTAACATGTATTTATATAGCGCCAACATATTGCGTAGCACTGTAAAGTAACTGTGATTATACAACTACATCACATGAATTACATACATAGAATATATGGAGTAACAAACATCACAATCAATACAGGTACAAAGAGGTGAGGAAGGCCCTATGCATAGGCATACAGTCTAAAGGGAAGGGAGTAATACACAAGGTGTGGGAGTGGTACCTATAGTAACAGTGGATAATAGTCTCTGGGAAGGGA
Source organism: Xenopus laevis (assembly GCF_017654675.1). Taxonomy (NCBI): domain Eukaryota; kingdom Metazoa; phylum Chordata; class Amphibia; order Anura; family Pipidae; genus Xenopus; species Xenopus laevis. Next base: position 166,440,788 of record NC_054373.1, read on the forward strand.
GTGTGACTGTGGGATAGCAGGTATAGTAGGGAGAGATGGTGCCTATAGTAACAGTGGGATAATAGTCTCTGGGAAGGGAGTGTGACTGTGGGATAGCAGGTATAGTAGGGAGAGATGGTGCCTATAGTAACAGTGGATAATAGTCTCTGGGAAGGGAGTGTGACTGTGGGATAGCAGGTATAGTAGGGAGAGATGGTGCCTATAGTAACAGTGGATAATAGTCTCTGGGAAGGGAGTGTGACTGTGGGATAGCAGGTATAGTAGGGAGAGATGGTGCCTATAGTAAACAGTGGGATAATATTCTCTGGGAAGGGAGTGTGACTGTGGGATAGCAGGTATAGTAGGGAGAGATGGTGCCTATAGTAACAGTGGATAATAGTCTCTGGGAAGGGAGTGTGACTGTGGGATAGCAGGTATAGTAGGGAGAGATGGTGCCTATAGTAACAGTGGATAATAGTCTCTGGGAAGGGAGTGTGACTGTGGGATAGCAGGTATAGTAGGGAGAGATGGTGCCTATAGTAACAGTGGGATAATAGTCTCTGGGAAGGGAGTGTGACTGTGGGATAGCAGGTATAGTAGGGAGAGATGATGTCTATAGTAACAGTGGGATAATAGTCTCTGGGAAGGGAGTGTGACTGTGGGATAGCAGGTATAGTAGGGAGAGATGGTGACTATAGTAACAGTGGATAATAGTCTCTGGGAAGGGAGTGTGACTGTGGGATAGCAGGTATAGTAGGGAGAGATGGTGCCTATAGTTAACATTGGGATAATAGTCTCTGGGAAGGAGTGTGACTGTGGGATAGCAGGTATAGTAGGGAGAGATGGTATTTATTATTATTATTATTATTATTATTAACATGTATTTATATAGCGCCAACATATTGCGTAGCACTGTAAAGTAACTGTGATTATACAACTACATCACATGAATTACATACATAGAATATATGGAGTAACAAACATCACAATCAATACAGGTACAAAGAGGTGAGGAAGGCCCTATGCATAGGCATACAGTCTAAAGGGAAGGGAGTAATACACAAGGTGTGGGAGTGGGTACCTATAGTAACAGTGGATAATAGTCTCTGGGAAGGGAGTGTGACTGTGGGATAGCAGGTATAGTAGGGAGAGATGGTGCCTATAGTAACAGTGGGATAATAGTCTCTGGGAAGGGAGTGTGACTGTGGGATAGCAGGTATAGTAGGGAGAGATGGTGCCTATAGTAACAGTGGATAATAGTCTCTGGGAAGGGAGTGTGACTGTGGGATAGCAGGTATAGTAGGGAGAGATGGTGTCTATAGTAACAGTGGGATAATAGTCTCTGGGAAGGGAGTGTGACTGTGGGATAGCAGGTATAGTAGGGAGAGATGGTGCCTATAGTAACAGTGGATAATAGTCTCTGGGAAGGGAGTGTGACTGTGGGATAGCAGGTATAGTAGGGAGAGATGGTGCCTATAGTAACAGTGGATAATAGTCTCTGGGAAGGGAGTGTGACTGTGGGATAGCAGGTATAGTAGGGAGAGATGGTGCCTATAGTAACAGTGGATAATAGTCTCTGGGAAGGGAGTGTGACTGTGGGATAGCAGGTATAGTAGGGAGAGATGGTGCCTATAGTAACAGTGGATAATAGTCTCTGGGAAGGGAGTTGTGACTGTGGGATAGCAGGTATAGTAGGGAGAGATGGTGCCTATAGTAACAGTGGGATAATAGTCTCTGGGAAGGGAGTGTGACTGTGGGATAGCAGGTATAGTAGGGAGAGATGGTGCCTATAGTAACAGTGGATAATAGTCTCTGGGAAGGGAGTGTGACTCTGGGATAGCAGGTATAGTAGGGAGAGATGGTGCCTATAGTAACAGTGGATAATAGTCTCTGGGAAGGGAGTGTGACTGTGGGATAGCAGGTATAGTAGGGAGAGATGGTGCCTATAGTAACAGTGGATAATAGTCTCTGGGAAGGGAGTGTGACTGTGGGATAGCAGGTATAGTAGGGAGAGATGGTGCCTATAGTAACGGTGGGATATTAGTCTCTGGGAAGGGGCTGTGGCTGTGGGATAGCAGGTATAGTAGGGAGAGATGGTGCCTATAGTAACGGTGGGATATTAGTCTCTTGGAAGGGGCTGTGGGATAGCAGGTATAGTATCAGTAATCCAATAATATATAATGATTAACTTTATGGGTATGTTAAGTGCAATTAGTATGCTTTCTACAAATTATGCTTTATTGAGACACTAAGTAAACTCTGTGTAGGTGCTTTGATAGCTTTTCATTTCATGACGTGCCTGATTCTTTTTAGGAGAACTATGCACACCCAAACAAATGAATAAATGAATGTACAATTACCCAGCAATGCTGTTGCAATAAACACAGCTGCTAAGCCTATATTACATACATTGGGCCTGAACAATATGTATGATGCCCAAAAAGTAGGTATTGCATTTGACTTTCCGTTCCCCAAACATCCTGTAATTCATGACTTTTAATGGCAAGTTCTCACAAGCATTTCAGTGAGCAGCAGTGCTCATGCCCATCTGGTTGGCAAGAAGACGGGTGCCATATTTCTGCCTCTTCCTGACAGCTGGCTGCAGAAAGGTTTAATTGTAGCAGGCCCCAAGTATTAGCTACAACCCCTACACAGCTAAAGTGCAGTATAACCCTGCATGAATGCAATAAATATGGCTTATGCTGAACATACAGTACTTTGTCTTTTTGTTTTAATCCAGCTTTTTGTACTTTCTTGAGCTAAACAGGGCTGGGAGATTGAAGCAACTCCATGTTTGATCCTAGCGAGTGTAGTCATTAGTTTACCAATGCACAGCCACTTCCCTTCACCCTTTGTTGTGACTGTTTATTATCAAGGACCTATTATGGGGACAATCTAAACATGTAGAAAACATACTGGGGTTATTTATAAACACTGCTAATTTGCACCTGGGCTATGGGTTGCTATGGGTTACTGCCCAGATGCAAATTTACCCAGTGTTTATAAATGAGCCCCACTGTGTACTGTGAAATATACAGCCTAAAATAACCAGTGCTAGGTCAGGTGTTGGCTTTATTTGTCACTAAGACAAGCAACTCGCAGCATAGGGGGTTATTTAATAAAGGCACTACGTTTGCCCCGGAGCAGTAACTCTAGTAAATTTAATGGTCACCTGTTTAAAAGAAGACATCTTTTTGGTTGGTATGGGTTACTGTCCCTGGGCAAACTTTGATTACATATGGAGGAGAATGATCTGATAATGACACTCAATAGCAGCCGAGTGCTGAGGCTTTGGAGCACGGCATTGCCTGTCTATTTAAGACACACATTAGCAAATCAGAACGTACTTGTACAGCAGGGAGTCCTGTTTGTTTCTATGGACGATGAAAACTTCTTCAAAATATCCTGAAGCTGCCTGTCAGCTTAGCATCTAAGTGAGACGGCTCCATAAAGCACCTTTCAGCGCCATGCCAATCAGTCTCTCCAGCGCACATCTATTTTACACTCATAAATCACTTCATTGTTACAGCTCCAACTGGGCTTGGAACACTTGTATAATTAGATGAAATTGTTTCCTTTCGCGGGGGCAGAAACATCAAAGGAAAGTCTTGCCATTGCCTCGGGGATGGGAGAGATCCATCTCCTGTGAATGCACAGCAGTAGCGGTGTAACCATACTGCACCTCGCTTCTTCACGGCTATTGTCTGATGGAACCTAAAGCGATTTTAATGAAACGGCAAGTTCAAGAATAATGGTTTTATACATTTATACCTGCTTGGGTTACACTTTGTAGACACGTGGGTGCCCTTGAGCACCCGAGCTTTGTTTTCAGGCTGGTGGCACTCCACAGCTGCACATACAGAGAATACGATTTCATCTATAGATCTGTCAGTGGCTCGGCCTCGTTTGCCATTCATTATGCTGACACCATAGGATTGATCCTCATCAGCATTTGCAAGTGCCATGTTTAAAAAGTGCCAGGCAGATGATGGAAATAGAAGCTTCAAGTATTTAAGCTAGCACTTTCATTTGAAGATACAAAACTCGACAGACAGACGGCACTTCTGGAATAGGTTTATTGGGGTTGCTGCTGTAGGAACCTAACGCGTTTCGGGAGTAGATCCCTTAGTCATAGGTTCATTTGAAGATAGAAGTGCTCATTTATGACCAGGCAAAAGCACTGAGGGGCGCAAAAGGGCCTTCCTTGGCCAAAGCAGCCTCCCGCTCTTACCTTATGTCTCAATGAGGCTCAAGGTGGCGGGAGGTGGAGGACACCTACGTTATGCCTGGTCTTCTAGAGGTGCTAGGATTTATATTTCTAGGCTAGACTGCCTGATTTTATTTCTATATGGGTGCTAATTGTCCATGCCTGGTCTACAGAGGTGCAAGGATTTCTATTTTTACATGGTTGCTAGTTGCCTATGCCTGGTCTTGACAGTACATGGAACTTATAATCAGACAGCTAAGAAGTGAAAAGTAGATACCGTTATGAAATGATACATTTGACCGATTAGCCAATACTTCTATAAGAAAAGTTTATTTAACAAGATCATCTTAGTTTTCATTTAGATAACTATTGCAAGCTGTCCCCTTCTCCTGCTATATCCTAATTTCAGTTGAATTTGTGCAGGCACTGTTGATTTATGTTGTGTTTTTCATTTAAATTGCCATTGTTATTAGGTAGGTATTATAGGTATTTGCATCTCTGGTCTGTCCCAGTAGATTACAATTTAGAATAAGGATTTCCTTGTCTAGTCTAAAAGCCAGCTACAACAGGTCGGCTATTCTTGTCATGTAACAGGGAATGTAAAGGCAAAAAATAAAATCCCATTTTTACTTTCTTTAATCAAAGAGAAACCTATCTCCAATAATACTAATATTAATAATACTTTAGTTAAAAATGTGTACCGTTTTTATAAGAAACCTGACAGTATGCAGTGAAATTCTCCCTTCATTTACTGCTGTGGAGAGGAATTGTCAGACAGTCCCTAACTGCTGAGCAGGGAAACAATCATACTTATGAACAGCAGGGGGAGCCCCACCTTACTTCCCAGCAATGTAGAACTCAAGCAGCTTTGTTTGTTTCCCTGTAGAGCAGTCGGCGACTGTCTCGAGATTTGTATTGGATTTTATTTTGGCTTTACATCCCCTTTACTGTTTCCAACTCCAGCTGCAGGGACAAAGATCATGGAGCCAGATTTAAACTGATAAACTGGGATTCTATTTGGAGGATTATTTTGCTGCAGCCACTGGTTCGACAGAGTTGGAGAAAGTTTGTATTATACAAACTATAAAATCCACATTAGATTAGATGACAACACAGGACCCATTGCAGTCTGTATATTCTGATTATTAATCAGTCTTGCTGTATCAGCTTCTGGCAGATATTATTTGACTTGTGCTGTTTTTATCATTTATGACGATCCCTAAGCAGCCCAGACCACACTGAGCATGTGCACAGTCTTAGTCTTGCAAAGATGTATAACAAAATTACAAGATGATGACCCCCTGTGGCCAACTTTGAAAGCATAAATCATTTCTTTGATTAGGCTTGTGGTGCAGTAAGTTCATGTTAATATTTAGTATACAAAATACAGCATTTCTAGCCTTATTCTATTTTAGACTTTACTTCCCCTTTAAATAGGAACTATGATACTCATTTTAATTAGTCTTGTAGGTTCCTCTGCTCTGGTTCAGGGTCTGTAGCCCTGCTCCTCCAGTAGAACCTTCCTTTAGATTCCACCCCCATGGTCTTCTGCTTGTTGGCCTTGTTCAAGGCTCTCTGGTATGTGCTACATTAAGGTGCTAAGTAGTGGTACCCTGGGTCGACCAACAACTATTGTAGACAGGGTCTCATGCCCAGTGCTCAGTATGGAGGCTCAGAACTGTTCTAATGAATATAGAAAATACAATGGCAGCACACCAGAGCAAATACAAGCAGAGTAAACCCCTATATTGTATCCACCCACTAATAAAACACAATGGCCAAGAGAAAAAGGATAGAGTGTCATTCCCTGTGGGACCTGATCAAGTACGTCTTGCTTGCAGGGAGGTCTCCTAGACTTCTGGATTGGGAGGCTGTACTATGATTGATATGCGTCGTTATTGCCATTTAAGTGTAATCACTAATGAGATCACTGGCAATGGAATCAGCGGAATGCACCCACATGAAAACTTGCCTCTTTCTATTTCAGTGACTTGGAATGTGCCGTTAAAATATAACTTCATTTTCCCTGTGTGTTCTCACCCGCTCATAATAGGCAGATCCAAGCAAATGAGACTTCGTTAAGTGTTCTGAGAATTATCTGAATAATTGGAATTGTGTGTGATTAGGAGAGAGCCCTTTTAATCTTGCATTTAACAAGGCATTGTATCTTCTTGCCGACACTTGCACAGACGCTTTGCCTTATATTAGGTGCACGGAGCAACGAGAGACTTCTGTTGAGCTCGCTCATTATTGCCTGGGGGCCCTCGCTCCTGGGTCCCTGCCACTCACACAAACGCCGCTGGCTCACTCGAAAAGCACTTGTGAAAGCCGAATGGCTCCATCCCTGTTTGTTCAAGGATCTAGTGGGGATAATGGCTGCTTAATAATTTCTGTAACTGTTCAGAAAGGAAATGGTTGAAGATATTTAGTTTAGTGGGAGATGTACACAAGGTGTGTCTGTGTAACCAAATGAAAACTCCCCAACAGGGTCATATTGACTTTGGCAAAGAACCACTTCAAAGGAATTTATGGCTCTGTGTTGCTTATAAATACTGGCTTCTTGCTGAGGGCTGTGCAATCCAGGCAACAGACACAAGCTGCGGTCCTCCAGCCCTGATATATATCCCCAGCCTCTTCGGGCAGTGGCCGATGGGGAGATTTGTCACCCGCGTTTATTTATGTGCGACTGCGGACGACAAATTTCCCGAAAATGCTTCTTCATTGGAAATAACTGAAATAGTTGACGGTAAAACCAACATATTGTTGGTTTTACCGCCAACGATCTTAATTATTTCCAATGAAGACACTTTTTTGGAGATTTGTCGCTTGCAGTCGTCCATAAATAATCGTGGGCGTCAAATCTCGTCGGCCACTGGTCTTAGGCTGGCAGAGTCATTCAACCCTGCCCTCATCTTATTTTTTGTAGAAGTGATGGGTTCTGGGACATAAACTCCCTCTACTTTCCAGAGAATCCATGTACCGCCTGCCATTTATACATTTCTTTCAAGACATTGGGCCAGATTTACTAAAGGGCGAAGTGGCTAACGCTAGCGACATTTCTCCAGAAATCCCATCTGCAGGGTCATCGCCAATTTACTAACAGGTGTAGGCGACAATTCACTAGTGAATGGGACTGTAACTAGCATTCATTCACACTCAGGCGACTTTTCGCTCTTGCAAACGGTCGTTACTCGAATTGCGAATTTTTCTGAACGTTACCTCTTTCGCCAGAGTTGACTTCGCCACCTCAGACCAGGCAAACTGCTAAAATGAAGCGACATCCTCCTCAATCTTATGTCACTTACATCCTACCCTGTGTGCCGGAAATGCATTAAAGTTGTAAAAACGCTGGCGACTTGTCCTTTTTTAAACTATTGCCTGCAAAAGTCCTAACTATTAAACTTTTTTGGGTTAACATTTTTCTCAGATATTTGAGGGGCATGGAACATTCAGGGTGGGCTCATGTGTAGGGCATTAGAGGATCTCTTTTGTCTTTATTCAGGTTCCTTGGACATTTGTAATAAAAAGTGACCACTTCAAACATTTGCGCCAACATCCCTAATAAAGACGTCCATACGACTTTAATGTACCCGCCCTATTCAAATTGACCTAAGCGTTAGAGGACTAATGAAGTTTCGTTAGGCAGAAGCGATTGCTAGCGTCATTCCACTTTGAAACGCTCGCACTGCGAAAAGTCGCCAGCGTTTGGCACCAAGGACGCGACTCTGTATTTAAGTGAATTAGCGTAGTGGTAATGAATTTTCACCTGGTGAAGTGTGTGAATCGGTCGCTGGCGACAATTTGCCGTTTAGTGAATCTGCCCCATTGTGTATTCAGAACTTTCCTTCTGTACATCTTAATGGGAGCCACTATACTGCCATTAACAGGTTTAGGTTGTAAGCCTTTCATTTACATAGAACAGAGAGTGTAAATAGATGGTGCTTCTCCATAGGAGTCAACTGAGAGGGGCTTATCTGAGGCAAGCAACTTGGCAGCTCCCACGTTGGTTCATAGAGCATGCGAAGCACCAATAATAAGTAAGCCATTTTTGGTTAGAACTTCCCCCAAAAGGATAGAATGATGAGATTCTCTGCTGAATGTGCCCCTGGCTTGCCATATCTTTCTAGATACATGATAAATACCTAAATATGGGTCATTATTCTATTTTGTTGTCATAATAATTCTCTGCTGCTTCATTAAAAAACAAGACCCTATTGCCAAAGGGAATGGAAAATCTGCTCAAACTTTTAGACTACAGTATATAGAAATTTAAATTAGCCATTCATTAAAAACTGTGGCAACACATAGCAATTCATGACCTTTTGCAATTGACATGTTTTCCCCTTGATTTTATGATATATCAGAAAAAATATATAAAATGACTCCACCTAAAACCTGTCAAGATGCCATGGAAGTCAGTGAGAAATGTATCGAAAATAAAATTTTCACCCTGCAATTTTCTTTTTCCAATATTTCGCACACAAAATTTGGATTTTTACCCACTTGCGACTTTCCATAAATATGTGCCAAATTAGGAATCACATGAAAATTCATGATTGGGATTAGTAGCAATTATGCTTGAGGGTTTTTTTCTGTGATTGTGACTTTTTCCCAAAGATTTGTAATACAGGTATTGGATCCATAAACCCATTATCCAGAAAGCTCTGAATTACGGCAATCCTTTTTCCAATAGACTCCGTTTTATTCCAATTTTTACATGATTTCCTTTTTCTCTGTAATAATAAAACAGTAGCTTATACTTGATCCCAACTATGATAATTGTTGCATTATCGATCCTTTCATCCACCACAACTTAAGAGAGCATTACCCAAATCTCAATTAAGTAGAGTGAAGCGAATAGTAACCTCAAATGAGAGAGCAGAGAAGAGATTATCGGAAATGTGTAACAAATTTCGTGAGAGGGAATATCCAGACAACCTTTTAAATAGACAATTAGAGGTAATAAAGAAACAGGAAAGAACAGAGATGCTAAAAGGGAAAGAGAAGAATAGGGAAAACCATGTCACATTTGTACTAGAATATAACACCCTGAGCAAACAGGTTGCAAATATTCTAAGACGACACTGGCCACTAGTTAAGGATAACTTACCCCAAGTAACGGCATTTGACAGACGCCCAGTTATAGCGTATAAGAAAGGGAGGTCACTTGGTTCAATGCTAGTACATTCAGATATTGGAAGTAATAGTAAACAAAAGAGCATGGAAATTAGGGGGAAAATAGGTTCCTTTCCCTGCCTTAATTGCAATTGTTGCTCAAACGTGCAAACAGGGGAAAATGTCTTTCACCCCAGAAGGGGTAACCCCATAAAAATAAGAGGGCGCTATTCTTGTAGCTCCACGTATGCAGTATATGTTATTAAATGTCCATGTGGACTAGCATACGTGGGACAAACCAAGAGAACAGTCCGTGAACGGATACGTGAGCATAAATCTGCGATTAGGACGGGGAAAAAAGATCAAGCAGTGGCTGGGCACTTTATTGAGCATGCTCATAGAGTTAATCAGTTAAAATTTCAGATTATAGAAACCATTGAGCCTAAGCGTCGGGGAGGGGATAGGCTAAAAGAGTTATTGTACAAAGAAGCCTATTGGATCAGAAAACTGGAAACCCTGGAACCTGGGGGCCTAAACAAAGAGTATGATTTGAGCCCTACCGATGATTTTAAGAATATTTTTATCTGGTTTTTATACTGATTTTTATCTTTTGTATCATTCTTTATGTTTTGCAGATAATTTCACATTAGACATTCGGTCGTCTTCTAATGAATATTTGGCACTGTTGTTTTGATATAATTATATGTTGGTATATGAAAAGTAATGAATTAATGATTGATCCATGTTATCTATATTAATTAGCACAAATGTCCACTAGTGGGTGTGTGAGAGTATAAATAGCACTACTGAATCACATGTTGGTTAGCTTGATAAAAGACCAGTTGGTCTGAAACGTTGCTGTAATGCCCTTGGTCCAATAAAGGCCGTTTTATTCACTAAACAGTGGGTGCTGGACTAACTTTTTTCGCCAATATTACCAGTGGGAGGTGGCCATTGGAGGACGTGCACCCAGCCAAAAAAAAAGTTAGTTGCAGTTGTGCTGACTACTAATCTGCTATTACCCAACTATGATAATTCCTTATTGGAGGCAAAACTATCCTATTGGGTTTATTTAATGTTTAAATTATTTTTTAGTACACTTACGGTATGGAGATCCAAATTTCAGAAAGATCCCTTATCCGGAAACCCCTATGTCCCTAGCCTTCTGCATAACTGGTCCCATACCTGTACATGTGGCCCTATAGTTCAGTGTTCTGCCACTTCTGTTTACTTTTGTTTGTCGAGAGGTTGTGATTCTATAGCTCTTTGCTTTCCCCATCAGGCATGCTCCAGAAGTGCCCGTCAGTGGATGACCTGGTGGATGCCCTTGTTTCCGATTTGGATCCAGACTTCGAAACGTTCCTTATGGATTCAGAATAGGAGTATGCCAACGCAAGTTGTGAGCCCCCGGGGGCGTATTTTTTTTATTTAATTTTTTAATAAACTGTTCTGGGATATATTTTGCATTGGTCGAATGCAAATTAGAATCTGTGCAGTGAACCATCTTTGCAGTTCTTGAAACATGGAGGGACTTTCCAGAATAATGATTATTTCTAGAGTGGGATTCTCAGCCATAAAGGTGGCCATACATGGGCAGATTAAAGCTTCTGATGTCTGTACATCAGACCGATTCAGCAGCTTATCTGCCCGTGTAGGGGGTGGTCCGACAGGTTTCCCTGATCGATATCTGGCCAATATATCAATCAGGCAGGTTTGATTTTTCTTGCGAGTGAGGACTGGATCGGCTAGTTGATACAGTCCTCATCCCACTGGTGCCCATTGCCATTGTTGTAATCCAATCATATGGCCCTAAAGCTGAATGATCAGATAAGACCAATATCGCCCTGCCTTTAGTGGCCATATCTGGTTAAGATCTTCTAGTGTATGGCCACCTTTAGATCCCAAGGTGTCTTCACTACTAATATTATAGCCAGGGTGCAAACATTAAGTGATATATTCAATGTCACAAAATTGACAACCAGAACAATGCAGAAAAGAGTCTTTAGGCTTATGGCACATATGATGTCTCCTACACGGCCATTTTTCAGCCAGAGAGGAAACGCCAAGACCTGGCCATGCACTGTTGCAATTCCAATTAAATGACGGGTCATGTAGTCAGGTTCTGGTGATTTGCCAGTGAGAAAACCGCACGAGGACTCACCGTTTTAGTTTAAAATCATGAGTCTGGAACCATGTCAGATCCTTCCATGTCTAGAGAGGAAGGACCTCTCCAGAACTTAGGGTGAGCACCAGAGTTTGCCAATGATTATTCTAGAGAATATAACAGAGTTTCAAGATGGGCCACCTGAGCTGCTCACTAACTGAGGGATCTTCGAGCATGAAATTAGGTTTTGGACTGAAGGACATACCTTGGCCAATTGAGTCAAAGTCTGTCAGTTTTATTTGACCATGTGTACTCAACATCAAACTTACTGTAGAGGCAGTACAGATGACTTCATATGCTGGGATGGTTGACTTTGTTTTTTATTTGTACATTGTACATTTTATATACATATTCTATTCATGGAAAAAGTGAGCCCTTTTTGTAATTTATTTTTATATGCTGCTGTGTTGCTTTCTATGTTGTGTTCCTACTCAAGTGAAAACATTTCAATAAATAGCTATATAAAGGCATTTTGGAGACAAATGATATCCACAACACTGTGAACTATGCTTTTATGCATCTCTATGAACCCCATGAACATTAAAGGACCAGTAACATCACAAAGTGAAAATTATTTTTTTTCCAGGTGTCTGCTGATCAAGTGCTTACGCACAAAGTTTACTTAAGTAATGAAAATATCATGTAGTGTTGCCCTGCACTGGTACAACTGTTTGTACAGAAGCTCTACTATAGTACAATATAGTAATATTAACAAGCTGCTGTGTAGCCATGGAGGCAGCCATACAAAGCTGAAAAAGGAGAAAAGCCACAGGATACACATCAGATAACAGATAAGCTCTGTAGTATACAATGGGATTCTTCAGAACGTATCGGTTATCTACTGTGTATCCTGTGATTTAATGGCTGCCCCCATTGCTATACAGCAGCTTGTTTATATAAACTATAGTAGTGTTTCTATAGCAAATGCACCAGTTTTACCAGTGGAGGGCAACAGTACATTTTATAGTCATTCCTTTTAATTTTTGGGCGTTGCTGTTCCTTTAAAGGAGAACTAAAGCCTAACTAAAGAAGTGGGATAGAAATGTTGTACATTATGTTTTGGGCTTCTGTACCAGCCCAAGGCAACCACAGCCCTTTATCAGTAAAGATCTGTGTCTCCAAAGATGCCCCAGTAGCTCCCCATCTTCTTTTCTGCTGATTCACTGCACATGCTCTGTGCTGCTGTCACCTACTGAGCTTAGGGACCCACTCACAATATACAGTACACATAGAATAGAAATGGGTCGGTACCCAAGGAATACCCGTAAAGTGGTCAGGATGGTCCACAAGTACCCTGCACGGCAGTTTATGCCTTCTACATGGGAGTGCAGTTGTTATCAACAGTATTGGAGTAGTAGGTTCAATTTCAACCAGGGCACTGTCTATATGTCTATACTATCTATATATCTATATGTCTGTGTGGCTTTCTTCTGGGCATTCCAGTTTCCTCCCACACTCCAAAAACATACAGGCAGTTTAATTGGCTCCTGATAAAATTGCCCATAGTGTGTGAATGTGAAAGGAACCTTATCCAGTGGAGCAGGGATTGATGGGAATTATGTATAATCTCAGTAATAGAAAATTATAATTGCAAAGAGACAACAGGCATAAGATGCTTAATCGCTAGATTTTGCAATTAATTCTAAAATATGATAAACCACTTGAAATTGAGTTTTTCAAGATTCCTCTGACATTCAGGTTCTTATTGGGAACATTTGAAAATAGAGACATTTAAAAGAAAAGTGTTTGAAGACAAAACTGTCAGTGATTTCACATTCACAAGTCAAACTTTCATTGAACCCCGGCAGTAGTGGTTTCAGGCCCTGTTATATTTTCACGCTGTATCTTTCCTCTCCTGCTTGTTTTGTGCAAAAGGAAAGATCAAGTCATTGCGGCTTCGCTCATCATAATGGTTTGTGAGGAAAATTACAGAGCAGATCAGAAACCGTCTCTGCGGAACGCTCGGGCACACACTGTGTTACTTCTCATTTCAATAAACCTCTGGCTATTAGTCACCACAAGATTGCAGGAAAATGGAACCAATTCATCAAACAATAATCTTCTGTTGTGTGCCAGGTTTATTTCTGTTTGCTTCAGAGACCCAGCTATAAGTTATTTCATATAAATATATATATATATATAAATAATGTCATCAGAAAGATTCTGCCGTCTCAGTTAAAGGTGCACTGATGTTAAAGGAGAAGGAACGTCATTTCACACTTAGCGGTGCCAAATGTTAGGCACTCCCAAGTGATTGGGCGTTGCTGTTCCTTTAAAGGAGAACTAAAGCCTAACTAAAGAAGTGGGATAGAAATGTTGTACATTATGTTTTGTGCTTCTGTACCAGTCCAAGGTAAGTAAAGATCTGTGTCTCCAAAGATGCCCCAGTAGCTCCCCATCTTCTTATTGGAAACATTTGAAAATAGAGACATTTAAAAGAAAAGTGTTTGAAGACAAAACTGTAGGGACGTGATTTCACATTCACAAGTAAAACTTAGGGGTGCCAAATGTCAGGCACCCCCAAGTGATTGTATTGACTTACATGAAACTCCGGCTGGTGCTCCTATCAGCAGAAAACTGAACTGGCCGAGGTTATACCGTGAGCACCGCAGAGCCATCCTCTCCCGTCTTACTCTTTCTTCACGCGGCTGCGCATATGCAGTAGAGCGAAAAGCCGAACTTTAACTTAAAAAGTCAGCTATTTCATTCTACTGCGCATGCGTCTGCTCCGGGAAATTTGAAGAAAGAATAAGTCGGAAGAGGATGGCTCTGCGGTACTCACTGGTATAACCCTGGGCCGGTGCAGTTTTCTGCTGATAGGAGCACCGGCCCGGGGTTTCAGGTAAGTAAATATACAGTGGTGTGAAAAACTATTTGCCCCCTTCCTGATTTCTTATTCTTTTGCATGTTTGTCACACTTAAATGTTTCTGCTCATCAAAAACCGTTAACTATTAGTCAAAGATAACATAATTGAACACAAAATGCAGTTTTTAAATGAAGGTTTACGTTATTAAGGGAGAAAAAAAACTCCAAATCTACATGGGCCTGTGTGAAAAAGTGATTGCCCCCCTTGTTAAAAAATAACTTAACTGTGGTTTATCACACCTGAGTTCAATTTCAAAGGTTATAAAGCCATTTCTAAAGCTTTGGGACTCCAGCGAACCACAGTGAGAGCCATTATCCACAAATGGCAAAAACATGGAACAGTGGTGAACCTTCCCAGGAGTGGCCGGCCGACCAAAATTACCCCAAGAGCGCAGAGACAACTCATCCGAGAGGCCACAAAAGACCCCAGGACAACATCTAAAGAACTGCAGGCCTCACTTGCCTCAATTAAGGTCAGTGTTCACGACTCCACCATAAGAAAGAGACTGGGCAAAAACGGCCTGCATGGCAGATTTCCAAGGCGCAAACCACTTTTAAGCAAAAAGAACATTAAGGCTCGTCTCAATTTTGCTAAAAAACATCTCAATGATTGCCAAGACTTTTGGGAAAATACCTTGTGGACCGACGAGACAAAAGTTGAACTTTTTGGAAGGTGCGCGTCCCGTTACATCTGGCGTAAAAGTAACACAGCATTTCAGAAAAAGAACATCATACCAACAGTAAAATATGGTGGTGGTAGTGTGATGGTCTGGGGTTGTTTTGCTGCTTCAGCACCTGGAAGACTTGCTGTGATAGATGGAACCATGAATTCTACTGTCTACCAAAAAATCCTGAAGGAGAATGTCCGGCCATCTGTTCGTCAACTCAAGCTGAAGCGATCTTGGGTGCTGCAGCAGGACAATGACCCAAAACACACCAGCAAATCCACCTCTGAATGGCTGAAGAAAAACAAAATGAAGACTTTGGAGTGGCCTAGTCAAAGTCCTGACCTGAATCCTATTGAGATGTTGTGGCATGACCTTAAAAAGGCGGTTCATGCTAGAAAACCCTCAAATAAAGCTGAATTACAACAATTCTGCAAAGATGAGTGGGCCAAAATTCCTCCAGAGCGCTGTAAAAGACTCGTTGCAAGTTATCGCAAACGCTTGATTGCAGTTATTGCTGCTAAGGGTGGCCCAACCAGTTATTAGGTTCAGGGGGCAATTACTTTTTCACACAGGTTTGGATTTCTTTTCTCCCTAAATAATAAAAACCCTCATTTAAAAACTACATTTTGTGTTTACTTGTGTTATCTTTGACTAATAGTTAAATGTGTTTGATGATCAGAAACATTTTGTGTGACAAACATGCAAAAGAATAAGAAATCAGGAAGGGGGCAAATAGTTTTTCACACCACTGTATATAACTGAAGATGACTTGGGTGGTTTTAATATTGAATGCTATTCTCATATCTACCACTAGCAATGCAGGTGTCAGGGAGTTGTTATTCTGTTACCTTCCCATTGTAACTTCTCTTGATGGGCTGCTGTGGAAGAAAGGGGGTGATATCACTCCAACTTGCAATGCAGCAGTAAAGCGTGACTGATGTTTGTCAGACCACAAGTCACGTGACTGAGGGCACCTGGGAAACTAAGAACATGTCTAGTCCCATGTCAGATTCCAAAATTGTATATTAAAAAAATCTGTTTGCACTTCTGAAAAATTGATCCTGCTGAAGCAGCACTATTAACGGATGCACATTGAAGAAAACATGTTTTCACGTGACAGAATCCATTTAAGTTAGGTAAGTAATGAAGTCAGACGCTCCACCAGAGACAGCAGAAAGGTTTAGTATTGTACATATCACCCACCAGCTTCCCTACTTGTGAATAAAGCTTCCCCAGGAAGAGCAGCATTATAAGGGTTTTGTACTCAGGGACTGGACATTTCTAGAGTGAGCACTACTGTTGGCTATGAGTTAGTCTATGGAGAAACACTGGTGTGCAAGCTATTGAGTAACTGAAGTATGTGTATCAGCATGGAAACCCTTTCTACATCAATGGCTCCCAGAGGGTTGTTTGTAACATCTGCTGTATCATTGTAGTGACTAGAAACTCGCTAGGGGTGAGCGGCAGCCACAGGTGCTGAGCAAAGCTGCAAAGACTCCTGCCCTAAGTACCTGATGAAGGAATGTTGCATCCGAAATATGTCATACATGATGCACCGAATCCACTATTTTGGATTTGGCTGAACCCCCGAATCCTTCAGGACAGATTCGGCCGAATACCAAACTGAATCCGAACCCTAATTTGCATATGTAAATTAGGGGTGGGAAGGGGAAAACATTTTTTACTTCCTTGTTTTGTGACAAAAAGTCACGTAAATTCCCTCCACACCCCTAATTTGCATATGCAAATTCGGATTTGGTTTGGCTGGGCAGAAGGATTCGGCCGAATCCTGCTGAAAAAGGCTGAATCCTCGCCGAATCCCGAACCTTATCCTGGATTCGGTGCATCCCTATACAGTACAGAATGAACAAATGGCTGGATGATTTGACATGATTCTTCAGAGTGCATTTGTGCTGATTACTGTGTTGGTTTGACGGTACCACTATTCTGTTGGAGAGAACCTCAAAACTATTTGGACTATGGGAGTACATCACCTGGTTTGCAATAACACAACTGTGCTGAGAGTACGAACCTTCCTAATAGGGTTACACCAGAAAACTGACATGACAAAACCTTCTAGGGCTCTCTCTGTCTTTAAAACCTATCCAACAGTCTATATGGCCTATATCAGGTCCCCCAACATACTGGACCTTCTCTGTGTTTATAGTTATTATGCACAGAATCCATAGTCGGTCAAAAGACGAGGCGATTAGTCGCCAGGCGAAAAAATCTCCCCGAATCGTGTGGACTAGCCCTTAGGTGGATTAGTGCTTTATAATCACATGACCTTCACTTAAATCACAGTCTTGCAAAATGTACTGGAATTTTTCTGAATCCTGGAGTCCTAATATGTTTATCTGTGATCCTGAAACCAGTCATCTAGAAAGCTCAGAATTACAGAAAAACAGACTCCATTTTATCCAAATAATCCAAGTGTTTAAAAATTATTTCCTTTTTCTCTGTAATAATAAAACAGAACCTTGTACTTGATCCAAACTAATTAATATAATTAATCCTTATTGGAAGCAAAACCAGCCTGTTTATTTAATGTTTACATGATTTTTTAGTAGACTTAAAGGGCATGTAAAGTCTAAAATAGAATAAGGCTAGAAATGCTGTATTTTGTATACTAAATATAAACATGAACTTACTGCACCACAAGCCTAATCAAACAAATAATTTATGCTTTCAAAGTTGGCTACATGGGGTCACCATCTTGTAACTTTGTTATACATCTTTGCAAGACTAAGACTGTGCACATGCTCAGTGTGGTCTGGGCTGCTTAGGGATCGTCATAAACAAAGCTGCTTGAGTTCTGCATGGCTGGGAAGTAAGTCGGGGGCTCCCCCTGCTGTTTATAAGTATGATTGTTTCCCTGCTCAGCAGTTAGGGACCATCTGACAATTCCTATCCACAGAATTAAATGAAGGGAGAATTTCACTGCATATAGTCAGGTTTCTTATAAAAACTGTACTAATTTTTTAATTAAAGTATATTGGAGATAGGTTTCTTTTTCATTAAAGAAAGTAAAAATGGTATTTTATTTTTTTGCCTTTGCATACCCTTTAAGATATGAAGATCCAAATGAAGGAAATAATCACTTATCGGGAAACCCCAGGTCCCAAGCATTCTGGATAACAGGTCCCATGCCTGTATATCTAAGCAAATCTGAAGATGCATTTTGCTTTCCTTTTATTCATCTCTTTCATTTTTCCCTTTTTTTGGTTGTTTAGCTTTAATCAAGCAGGATTAGTGTGGCTTCATATGCATTAGGCCCAAAATAATGACTCCCAGCTGAACCTGTGTACAATAAGGGATGCCAAGCCCATAATCATCCGTGCCTAGAAATATGACATTGCCTACAGTGCGGGACTGCTCTGCTGCTAAATCAAGAACAGAAAATTCCTTTGAAGCAGCATCAGAACAGTTTACAGTATCTTATGAAGCAGGAATTACATCTGCGGTTACATGATCTGCCCCCATCTTGCCAAGTTCACTTCAAACTTCTAAATAAATTTGTGCTCTAGTTTGTTTAAAACCTTCGGAGGATTAGGATCTTTTCTGTTTGAAATCTCCCACATTGAGATCCCTCTTGTACAATTTATATTAAGCCGGTACAAATCACTCCAGTTGTTTGGAAGAATTTTGGCTCAGGAAAATAGGGCATATATCTTGTTTTTTGGGTCCTGCTTCGTCTCAAGTTCCTGGATCGTTTCTCTGCTGTTTCTGAGGGAATTCTTATTTTTTTGTGCTCTGTATGAGGGATCCTCGTGGCAGTCATTGTTTTTATATTTTTTGATTCATTCTGATGCCATTTAGAATTTTGTTGTTGTTCCCTTGATTGTGACTTTGTTTGCTTACACTAAATAAACGACATACGTCTTACAAAAGACCAGCCGGCCAGATGTTGCCCCTCAAAGCCTTTTACAGGCCCCAGCCTTCCCTGGCTTCTTTGTATGACCTCATGATTCCAAAGCAGTCCAGCCTGCAGTTCATTGTATACCAGATAAGCAGCGTCATATCAGGGCAGAGACACACGGGGAGATTAGGCTGAATTTATGTTAATTAAAATACATATAGTTACATGTTACAATACTGATGCCATAAAAATATTTACTTCATCAAGCCCGCAAGTAAGAGCAATGTGGTGGTGTATGTGGGGTCTGACGCGGTAGGGGAGGTGTAGACTGGTGGCGAATTTCAGGAATGGAGAAGTTTACAACCAAAGTGGTGTTGGGGTCTGAGGTTGATGCGTAGGTGGGCCATGGCTACCTTAAGGGCAGAGACACACGTGGAGATTCGAGGAGATTTAGTCGCCCATCAACAAATCTCCTCTTCTTCGGGGTGACTAACCTCCCTGAACTGCCCTGAAGAAGAGGAGATTTGTCGCTGGGCGACTCATCTCCCCGAATCTGAGCATGTGTCTCTGCCCTAAAGAGGGGTGACTTGCTGAGTTGCCTCACAAGGAAACTTCAGATGACTTCGGAAAACAAAGAGCTCCGAGTGCAATCCCGCCAGCGATTTTTATTCTAGCCAGCAGGAAGGCAGTTTTGGGAGATTAGTTGCCCGAAGAAGAGACAATTTGTCGATGGGCGACTAAATCTCCCTTAATCTCCATGTGCGTCTGCCCTTAAGGTGGCCATGGCCCACCTACGCATCAACCTGAGACCCCAACACCACCTTGGTTGTAAACTTCTCCATTCCTGAAATTCCCCGCCAGCCTTCACCTCCCCTACCGCGTCAGACCCCACATACACCACCACATTGCTCTTACTTGCGGACTTGATGAGGGGTTTAAGTGGATCAAAGTTCCATCCAGGGAGAGGGCCTGGGTTGGTGGAGCCTACTGTGTATTTTCCCAGTGTCCAACAGCCTAGTCTGATCCAGAGCAGATAAACATTGCACTTTTTCTAAGTAAATATTTCTGACTAATAACATTGCTGGACAGATATATAAAGGAACACTGCCAATGTTTAGCTCATACATAAGTTGAATATCAGTGTAATTTGCAGTGGGCAGGCAGCAAAATATTCAAAATTGCCTCTTCAAACAATTTCATGGGAATTGCTTCTACTCTGCCAGAGCATTTGTGGGCCAGATGACTGTTGCTCAAAAACATGTCAGTGAGCTTTATTGAGCACCATGATCTTGGGTAAAGAGGCAAGGCTGGGCATTTTGCTGCTTGCCCGCCCAGCTGCAAATCACACAGGCAGCGCCAAAACATTTAAAATTTCCTCTCCATACACTTTCATGGGAATTGCCTGTACACTGGCGGAGCATTTATGGGGCGGACAGTTATTGCTCACAAACATGTCTGTGAGAAGTGTGTAGAGATAAAATGTTGAGCATTTTGCTGCTTGCCTGCCCAGCTGTTCAGCACATAAATGAGGTGAATATGAGGAACTATAAAGCCTCAGCATACACCATAATCAGAAATGCCTTTACCTTGCTGTAGCACTTATTGGCCAGACAATTATTGCTCAAAAATATAACAGTCTTCATTTCTGAGCCTCATGAAAGTGTGGGGAGGCAATGTTAAACATTTTGCTGTCTGCCCACCAAGCTGTAAATCATATAGGCAACACGCAACTTTTCTGCATGGGTTATAACCTCAAGTAAATTGTACCTAAGAATTGATAGGAAACTCCAGCCTGGCTTTGGAACTCTTCATGTACTTCCAGGTGTTATGATGGCACCAATGTGGATCATATTACATAAGTTGGACAAAGACTTTAAATGATCGCTTATTTTTTTCATGGTCCACAGACCTCATCAATCTATATGTGATCCCCATTATCCCGGTGGATACGTTTTGTAACTGAAGCAAATGCAATTATTATGGCCACGGTCGCAATTTGTCCCCGAAATATTTAGCAGCATACGTTGTGTTCAGATCTTCTGTTCCTTGTATTGATCTCTTTTCGATGCTCAGTTTTGTGGTTACTGTAAACGCCCTCTCTAAAAAGAAACAGAGTTTGGCTCTTCCCTAATGGGGATCCATCAGTTTTGTCATATGTTCTATGAAGATTGTCCAAGTTCTAGAGAAGAAGTATAATTAGGTTTGAAAGAGGCTTGTGTGGTTAGGACAAGAGTGCAACTTGGCCAAAATTATAGGAGTTACTAGACCAATATGTCATCTTTGGCGCCTTCCATTCGATCTTTTGATGTCTCTAGCAATGCCACAGAAACAGCAGAGCCTTAGAATGTATTACAAATATGAAAATGTACCTTTGATGGATGGAAAGAAGAGACTATTCCATTAATGGAGATAATGGATCTTCCACTGATCCTGCTGGAATTTGAGCAAGGCCCAGTCTGCCAAAGGAAAATACTCGTTAACTTGGTTTTTCAATTGGGAAAAGGGCGGTTTTAGATTTATAACAATGACATATCATAGGAAAGATTTAAAGACCTCTGGGTGTACGTTATGGTGAAGAGAGGGAGGGTATGGATAACAAAATACCGCTGCAACCTGCTAAATAAAACCGGGAAACTTGGCAAGCTTTGATCTAATAAAAACAGCATAGACTGTAGGGGGTTCTGACCATGCACATCTCATTTCTTTCTCAGCTCATAAACTGAACTGGTAGAAGCCCTAAAGAATAGTCATAGTAGTAAACAGCTGCAATATAGATGGTTAAATTGGCCAGTGATCTGCAGTCACATCAAACATACTGTATTAATGTAGGTTCAAAAAAACACACATTCATGGAGTTCAATCTTATTGCCTAAATGAAACCTGAAACTGCTAGTTGATCCAAAGGAAGGTGAAAACCCCATCTGAAGACTCTCCAATTGGCCTCAGAGGGGGGAAATCAGGCCAGTCCCTGGATCAGCTTTGTACTAAGGGATATTTTCAGTAACCCTGTATTTTCTTGCTTGCTAAAAAGCCACCCAACTTCTTCTTGAAGCTGTCTAATGTATCTGGATGCTGGCTTTGCTCTTGTTTGGCTAGGCTGAATTGGTTTTGAAGGCTAGTGACCATAAACAGCTGTTTTTAATAAAAAAAAATCACCATTTTCTGTTATTGCAGGTGGGCTTTAACTGTAGGCTTTTGGATAATAACTGCAATTTAAAATGATAAAAAGACACATCATGTCAAGATTTATGGAAGTCCTGAAGACATAAGTATTATAATTTGGAGCTATCCAGCATATGGACATATATAAAACTACTGTACTCATCTAACCTGCAGCCCATCAAGTGCTACTTCTCAACAGCTCCCACAGAAGCCTAAGCACTGTAGCAAAGCTTGTTGGTTCAGAAAATGTTATTTATCCTGTATTTCAATTTCTAAAGAAATGATTGGCAAGTTCATATCATATTCAGACTATAACAACAGGTTAAGGAAGTAGCAAGGAAATGTTAAGGAAGTAGCAAGGAAATGAAACACATATTGCAAGATCGTTTGTTCATTAACAAGGGGAGAATATGAAATGTGGCCAGAATGAAGGGTGGGGATTTATGGTTGTTGACATAAAGCTTTGGTGGAGTCCCATGGAGAAAAAAAGGGGGTGATAGGGATGTGGCATTTACATACTATCATGATAAATAGGTTTAAATAGTTTGCCCAACTCTTATAGCCAACCGTGTAGAACTAAAGAATGAAAGATTTGAAAGAGGCAAAATGATGGTGGATAAAGACAGAAAGTGTAATATTTAAAAGAGAAACCCTTTTTTAAGTAAAAGATAGAAATAGGAATGAGAGGAGCAGAGTGGAGATGATGTATGATGGGGGAGAGGGACAGAGAGAGTGGAACTATGGTAAATTCTATAGTTGATGCTTCTCTACCTACAATTTCCCAAACACTGGGGCTAGCTTGCTGACGGATGAACCCAAGTAGTGCATTTGGGGGTTCATCCTATAGGACAATTAGAGGCACAGAGTTTAAAATTTGATCTGGTAATCAAACTACTTGTAAGAAAACAACAATAGGCTACTCATAGGCTATGCGTAAGTGCCCCAGGCACGAAAGGCGTTAGGACATTGTCTACTGTGTTCTAATAAACTTTTTGTACTTTTTACTACCTTTGAAGTGCCAATAGAGAGGGCACGAAACGCGTTAGTTCGCACCACTTACCCACTGCCTGTTATCACTCTTTGCAATTTGAATAAAGCCGCTTTTTCAAAGATGAAGTGTGGCGAGTCTTGATGTAGACGGGCCAGCGCTGAATAGCGATACACAGATTTTTTACTACCTTTGACTGATTTTTGGAGGGACTCAAAACTATTGTTGTTTTCTTATGGATATGCACCGGTGGACTTGGTTGAACTGTGAGTACACACTCCTCCTTTTACAAATTTTTTGCTTTATTGTAACTCTATTTACTGTGGTAGTGCCCACAATGGCTTTTGTCACCTGTCTTTTTTGCTTCTGTTATTTAATCAAACTACTTGGCCAGTTGATTTTATAATAAATATTAATCAAATCTGATATTCATCAACGTCCAATCCTTCAAGATTCATTATCCCAGCCTAACCAGAAGAACAACTTGTCTAATATATTAAAAGCTCTAGAAGGCTAGAATTTTTTAAAAAGTTTTTTATCCAAGAAGAATTTGATCCAATATCAAGCACACTATTAGAAGGCAGTAGTGTTCTAAGGTTAAGAACCTCTGTAGATCCATCAATGACACAATAGGTTCGTGGCACTATATACGTAAAAATACATTTATTTAGGATTTGTTCTAACGTAATAGTTCTTTACTAGGTGTTTGGGAGGTTTTTTTAATAGACTATACTTAAAATGTCACCAGGAACATCATTTTGGGTGTTTTCTTTTTATTGGGATGTCCCTGGCTCATACCGGATTTACATAGTCCTTTTTTGTTTGTTATTGGGGCTCTCCTTTCTTCTTCTTTATATCCAGCCCATGGCAATTAACATGATACTTCTCAGTTTAAATGGGATTTATTTGGCAAAGGATGGGAAAGGGCCTCTCTCACACATCTCTTATGGAGACCCCGCCGCTCAGTCCGATCCTTGAGGAGCCCTCACTCATTATCCATCTCCCATCAGAAAGCATCAGCCCTAATCCCGCCATTCTCTGTTTATGTGAAGAACAGCAGGATCGCTGACAAATCCACCGGCCATTGTGCGTTTCCACTCAGTCTGCACTGCATCATGGGACATTATCAATCTGGATCAGCTTCACTGTGTAGTGGATTTTGCCAACATCTTGCCTAAACCAAATATGGATTAGATTGCACCCTGCTAGCACAGAGCGTGCTTTGTACTCCTTTGTCAGGCTGCACACAAACCGTGCTCTGGCTCTTTGGGGGGGAAGAAAGGGAGCAGACACTGTGCCCTTTGTTTTGTCTGAAAATGAGGCAGTGTTGAACAGGAATGTGCTGCAGGTAGTAATCTAGACTTCAGTCACTGGAGCTGGAGGGGAGGGGGGTTTGGAACAAGCGCAGAATTAATTTAAGGCATAGGAGTTGCTGCTTGGAGGTACTTCACAGGAATGCAAAGCTCTCAAAGAGACCACAACAAAGATAGATGTCTCTTTATTCAACTGAACACCGAGAACCGCTGCAAGCGTCAACCTTCCCAGCAAGGCACCTGCACCACCGGCGCGGCTCTTGTTAACCCTTCGCTGCACTGCCCGACTGGCTTTCACGCACAATTCTACATTGCGCTACCCGAAACCCGATCTACAGGCACAGCACACACACAATGCAACGATTAAAAGAATTTAAAAATATCTAACATTTATTCAGTGGGTAAAATGTGCAAAGAGATTTCCCCATGGGTGACAATTGCCCTTTAGGTGTTAGAAGTCACTGAGGAGGTCCATGAACACATAAGGCACATAGGGGCAAAAGAACAAAGTGGCTAACGCTATTGACATCCCATCCGCAGGGACATCGACAATTTACTAACAGGAGCAGGCCATAATTCTCTAGTGAACGGGACAGTCGCAATCGTTCTTTTGCACTTTATCGCCAGTCAACTTTTCTCTCTAGCGAACGGCTGTAACTCCACCACGAATTTACTGCATGTTTTTTGCCAGAGTTGACTTCGCCACCTCAGACCAGGCGAACTGATAAAATGAAGCTAAATCTTCCTCAATCTTATGTCAGTGAAATCATATTCTGCCGAAAATGCATAAAAGTTGTAAAATCGCTGGCGACTTGTCCTTTTTATAAGCGGGATTGCCTGCAAAAGTACCAACTATTAAACTTTTTTGTGTTAACATTTTTCACCAGACATTTGAGGGGCATGGAATATTTGTTTTAGGGTGGGCTCATGTGTAGGGCATTAGAGGATCTCTTTTGTCTTTATTCAGGTTCCTTGGACATTTGTAATAAAAAGTGGCCACTTCAAGCATTTTGCGCCAACATCACTAATAAATACGTCCATACGACTTTAATGTACCCGCACTATTCAAATTGACCTAAGCGTAAGAAGACTAACGAAGTTTCGCTTGGCAGAATCGATTGCTAGCGTTTAGATTTGAAACGCGAAAAGTCGCCAGCGTTCAGGACGCAACTTTGCATTTTAGTGGTAATGAATCGTTGCTGATGACAATTCGCCCCAGAGTGCAATGTTTAGATCAAGGGAGATCTATATGAATATCCTTATAATTTTTAGTAAAGGGTAAGTTACCCTTTATAAAGCTCACGCATCTCAACTTTGTAGGGTGAGTGGTACATGTAGAATTAGGAAGCACAGATGCATGATACACGGACATTATAATCCAAAGGGAAATGTGAGTGCTACAATAAATGTCCAAAAGTAATAGGGTGCCTGATTGATCAGCATTAATATGAAGTTGTACCTCCCTTCGCTGCTATAACAGCCCAAATCTTCTTTGAAGGTTTCCACTAGATGTTGGAACATTGTTGGTGGGATTTGCTTCCATTCATACAAACAGTGTGAGGTCGGGTACTCTTCTTGGGGATCAGGCCTGGTTCACAGTCACTGTAGCACTTATAGGGGGGGGGTGCGGTTGGTTTTACACCACATACACAAAACATTGTGTTCTGCTCCTCTTGTGTCTGGTATCACCTAATAAATCTTCTATGAACACTTCAACTTCAGCAAGGAGGGAGACAGCATATTTATTACACTGAAAGTCAGTGTTCCAGTTCACCCCACAGGGGTTCAGTTAGTTTGAGGTAAGGCCTCTTTGCAGGTCACTGAAGTTCTCCTGCTCCCATCTCGGCAAACCCATTCTTTATGGACCTGGCTTTGTGCTTGGGGACAATCTTTTGCCACGGATTAGGAATATCACTGTATGATGTAGTGCTGGGGTCCTCAACCTTTTTACCTATAAGCCCCATTCAATTGTTAAAAGAGTTGAGGAGCAACACAAGCATGAAAACATTTCCTGGAGTGCCAAATAAATGCTGTGATTGGCTATTGGATAACCCCTATGTGGACTACAGGAGGCTCTGTTTGGCGGATTTGAGGCCACTGGTGAGCAACATGTACATCTACATCAAATTGGATGTTGAATACATTTATAGATACATCATGTATGCAAAACAAATTACATCCATGTCAATTTTTGTGGCCAAAAGCCAATTTCAATTATTCAAGTACTGAGAAAGGGGTGTCCACATATTTTTGTGATGTAGTGCATATATATTATAAGTAACCACAAATATACCCTGCCCAGACTGAGGGTAAGTGAGTAGTGTGGTGTTTATACAAATGACCTGTAGATGTCCCTGTGCTCAAGACTTATACTGTGCATAATTTCTATACAGCTTGTGGTGTTAGCGTTGCTTACTGTTGTGCAATGGCTGCATGAGCCTGCTAATAAATACTCATCCTCAGCTATGGCTGCCTGTGTCAAAACTGTCTGCCTGGTTTTTCAAAAAAATTTGGAAAACCAGGCAGATTTCTCCTAGATTGATATAGAGATTGGCCAATCGTCAAACATCACATCATAGTCCCCGTCCAGCAGCGTCATCACCCCACCCCCAGCATCCCCTCCTGCCCCTTGTTCAAAAAGCTGGCAACCCAAGGGGTTGTGATTATAACCTGGACCCATGGGGCCCATTAGTGACGTCTGGCACAAAAATGGAGGGTGGAAGTTTTTTTAGATGCACCCGGGCCTGTGTGGCTATAGTTACTCATTGACAACTGATACACTGGCTGCAATCAATTCTATATTCCCAAATTGTATACTATGTATTATAGTAACATAGTAAGTTGAAAAATGACACACGTCCATCAAGTTCAACCTTTTATATATTTATTTTATTTTTTTAACCTGCCTATCTGCCAGTTGATCCAGAGGAAGGCAAAAATCCCCATCTGAAGCCTCTCCAATTTGCCTCAGAGGGGGAAAAAATTCCTTCCTGACTCCAAAATGGCAATCGGACTATTCCCTGGATCAACTTGTACTATGAGCTATCTTCCATAACCCTGTATTCCCTCACTTGCTAAACACCATCCAACCCCTTCTTAAATCTATCTAATGTATCAGCCAGTACAACTGATTCAGGGAGAGAATTCCACATCTTCACAGCTCTCACTGTAACAAACCCCTTCCGAGATTATTATATGATCCCCTTATATATTTATACAGTTATCATATAACCCCCTAAGCGCCTCTTCTCCAACGTGAACATCCCCAATTTGGCCTGTCTTTCCTCATAGCTAAGGTTTTCCAAAACCTTTTACCAGCTTAGTTGCCCTTCTCTGTACCCTCTCTAATATAATAGTGTCCTGTTTGAGTGATGGAGACCAAAACTGTACGGCATATTCTAGATGGGGCCTTACAAGTGCTCAATACAGTGGAAGAATGACCCCCTCCTCCCGTGACTCTATGCCCCTTTTAATACAGATCAAGACCTTATTTGCCCTTGATGCTGCTGACTGGCATTGCTTGCTACAGCCAAGTTTATCATCTACAAGGACTCCAAGGTCCTTTTCCATAATGGATTTGCCTAGTGCAGTCCCATTAAGGGTATAAGTGGATATTTTTACATCCCAGGTGCAGGACTTTACATTTATCAACATTGAATCTCATTTGCCACTTAGCTGCCCAGATTGTCAGTTTGTCAAGATCATGTTGCAAGGATGCCACATCCTGGATGGAATTAATTGGGCTGGATAATTTTGTGTCATCTGCAAACACTGATACATTACTTACAACACCCTCCCCTAAGTCATTAATGAACAAGTTAAATAAAAGTGGACCCAATACCGAGCCCTGAGGGACCCCATTAAGAACCTTAATCCAAGTAGAGAATGTCCCATTAACAACCACCCTCTGTACCCGATCCTGTAGCCAGTTTCCTATCCATGTGCAAACGACTTCATTAAGCCCAACAGACCTTAGTTTAGAAAGCAGTCGTTTGTTGTATGTTGTGATTCAATAACTGCAAGTAAAAACAGGGTCTTTGCCAAGAGTTATCATTTATTAAATGGAAAAATAAGGTTCCTCTTTCTCTTAATCTTTATTCCACCCCACACGGTTCTGATACTTGATACAGTTACCTGCCAATGACAGACTCCCGGCAGCAGTGTATTCTGGGTAATGTTACAGCACGGTGTGTTTCCTATTGATCCCTTTAAGGATGTACGTGTAATTATGGAGACCCAGCTGTAATCCTTCCTAATACACAGTCATTCTGTATGTAATGTTCTTCAGCTGGCGGCATAATCCCTTCTTCCAATAAATCATTCTAGATGGGATCAAGTGTTTCAGATACATTTCAAGTGCTTCTTTCTCAATGTTACAAATACCTCCCATAATCCTATTTTCCCTGCGATCTCACAGGGATGTGACCTCCGACGGGAAGAATGTTTATGTTTCAGATGAACTAGAGAAAAGAATTGAATCTTTTGCGTAAAACTAAAACAAGATAATCCCCTATTCCCCCCCCTTTTAAAAAAAATATTTAGAATTAAGTTACGTCCCTTTAATTAGCGACATAGACTTTCTGCTGCCAAATACTGTATATCCACTATTTGAAATGTGCCGTGGAGTCATTTGTTTCCTGATCACAATCACTGGCAAAATGATGAAGCCGTGGATGCCAAATCTTGATCGAAACAAATTGGGGGCGAGGAAAATTAATGGGGTAAAAGTGTCGTAAAAAGAACTTCATTGTCGCTGTTGTCATTAAATTGCTCTTCCTTGTTCCTTGTACCATTTTTACTCCCACTGCAAATGTATGAATCCCACCAATCAGAAGGTGCTTGTGTTCATTGGGTGCTTTATTCGTCTACTTGAGACTCAGGTTTAAAGGGCATGTAAAGGCAAAAAAATAAAATCCAATTTTTACTTTCTTTAATGAAAAAGAAACCTATCTCCAATATACTTTAATTAAGTAACCTGACTGTATGCAGTGAAATTCTTCCTTCATTTACTGTTGTGGATAGGAATTGTCAGATGGTCCCTAACTGCTGAGCAGGGAAACAATCATACTTATGAACAGCAGGGGGAGCCCCCGCCTTACTTCCCAGCCATGCAGAACTCAAGCAGCTTTGTTTATGACGATCCCTAAGCAGCCCAGACCACACTGAGCATGTGCACAGTCTTAGTCTTGCAAAGATGTATAACAAAGTTACAAGATGGTGACCCCCTGTGGCCAACTTTGAAAGCATAAATTATTTGTTTGATTAGGCTTGTGGTGCAGTAAGTTCATGTTTATGTTTAGTATACAAAATACAGCATTTCTAGCCTTATTCTATTTTAGACTTTACATGCCCTTTAAGTGTATCGAGATCTACGTGGTTCTACTGTATTCTGCCTGGAAGTTGGTACCCATAGACACATCTGTCTTAACTAGGGATGCACCGAATCCAGGATTTGTTTGGGATTCGGCCTTTTTAGCAGAATTCGGATTTGGCCAAATCATTGTGCCTGGCCGAACCTGAATCCTAATTTGAATATGTTAATTAGGGGCGGGATTTATACAATATACAATATAAGATTTCATTCTTGAACCAACAAGTGTATTTTTTTAGTTGTAATATTGTTGTGTAGGTGCTTTCTGGCAGGCTGTTGTTTTTCCTACCCAATGTAACTGAATGTGTCTCAGTGGGACCTGGATTTTTACTATTGAATGCTGTTTTTAGATCTACCAGGGAGTTGTTATCTTGTGTTAGGGAGCTGTTATCTGGTTACCTTCCTTTGTTCTTTCACAAGTCACATGACTGGGGTAGCTGGGAAACTGACAATATGTCTAGCCCTATGTCAGATTTAAAAATTAAATATGAAAAATGAGTTCACTGAAACAGATTTCAGTGCAGAATTCTGCAGGACCAGCACTATTAGCACTGATGAATTTTAAAAAAAAAAACATGTTTCCCTTTAACTTCAAGAGCAGCCCAGCGCTTCCAGAGCACGTGCAGTGCCACTGCCATTCAAAATATGGCCTAGCAACACCCAAGAAGGGGAGCTGCTATACACAACTTTTTTAGGGCAAGTCAACCACAACAGTCAGGTCCAGTGTCGGACTGGGACACCAGGGGCCCACCCAAAAAACTTAGACCAGGGGCCACTCTCAGTACTATTATTATTCTTCTCCTCGCTCAACCTCTATTCTCCTAGTCTCTTTTCTTTACATACTATAATCTATTATTGCATCTATTTAGCCTCTTTTTCTCATCTAAATAGGGAATGGCCATGAAATAGGCCAAATATTTAGCAGCACAAGGGCTCCTGACACCTGGCCCCCCCAGGACTTTTCCTGGTATCCCTGTGGGCCAGTCCGACACTGGTCAGGTCTGTTAATCAACTGCCTTGTTTTATATTGTATTAACAGCCTGAGCCACCAGGGCAGAGAATAGAAAGGGACAGACAAACACTGCATAATAGCAATATACTTACAGGTATGGAATCCGTTATCTGGAAATCAGTTTTTCAGAAAGCTCTAAATTATGGAAAGGCCATCTCCTATAGTCTCCATTTTATTCAAATACACCAAGTCTTTAAAATTTGGATATTCATACCTTTAGTCTACTATAAAACCATGTAAACATTAAATAAACCCAATAGGCTGGTTTTGCTTCCAATAAGGATTAATTATATCTTAGTTGGGATCAAGTACAAGGTGCTGTTTTATTATTACAGAGAAAAAGGAAATAATTTTTAGAAATTTGGATTATTTGGATAAAATGGAGTCTAAGAGAGATGGCCTTTCTGTAATTTGGAGCTTTCTGGATAACGGGTTTCCAGATAACGGATCCCATACCTGTATTGTACTCACATAAATGTACTTATGGTATTTAAGTGAAAACTTTAACAGTTTTACAGTAACACTCCAAAGGCCTGCTAGCGTGGTATATAATTAGAATTGATTAGGGGTGTGATTGGGCCAGATTGGAGCCAAAGCATAAAAACTTTTTTTTTTTAAAAAAAATTCATAGTTTCATAAAAATATTCAATTTTAAAAACACAATGAGCATAAAAATGAAACACAGTCAGAGATGCAGTTCTGTAAAAATGTATTTGTAAAAAAAAAATGCAATAATCACATTTACAAAGATGCAAAGTTTCAGTAAAAACACCTTTAAAATTTAGCGTGAAACAGTCCATATAAATATACAGCGTTCTATATACAGACACGGCTTGGTGGGGCTCTAGGGGGCTGCGCGAAGTATTGAGTAAAGGAGCAAACTCACTGCAATGCTACACAGAATGCTAAGAATTGGCTGCTGTAGGGCAGGGAGGGAACTATACAGATGGACCTGTAGCAGATTTGCCTCTACAAGAACAAGTCACACACACAAAATGAATAACAAAGTCGGTGGGGTTTTTTCCCCCAGAAAAGATGGCAACCCTACTGGCATCTGACTGGCAGCTCTTGCGGTTGGCACTAAGCAGCACTACTCCACTCCAGCCAGAAGGGGCAGCAAGCAGGAATTCTCACTTCCTTTATTGCCTGTAATAGTGAATGGTTCCAAAACCAGTACAGATATGGGATCTGTTATCCAGGATGCTCTGGACCAGGGGCTTACCTGATAATGAATCTTTCTGTTATTTGGATCGTCATACCTTAAACCTACTAGAAAATCATGTAAACATTAAATAAACCCAATAGGCTGGTTCTGCTTCCAATAAGGATTAATTATATCTTAGTTTGGATAAAAGGGGACCCGTCACTGAAAGACAAGACAAGCCTTGCATCATCTCAGAATCTTGTTTGTGCACCAGAATGGGGGACCTGATGTCCATCCCCTTGCACTGGTTACACAATTCAATGGTGAAGAGATCGGGGGAATGTGGGGAGAGCAGTGACATCTAGGAAGTGCTGAATGGAAAGTGAAAGTAATTGCTTGCCCCGCCTCTATGCCTAAGGCATAGAGGAGGGGCAGACAATATTTGATTGACAGCTGAGATTTTTAACTGAGCTTACAACAGCTATGAATGCTTTAATGAAAAAATAAAAATGTTTAATTGTTTAATTTAAAAAGGACTTTTGATATACAGATTTTTGTGTCTGGGTGACAGGTCCACTTTAAGTACAAGGTTCTGTTTTATTATTACAGAGAAAAAGGAAATTATTGTTTAAATTTTTAGATCATTTAGATAAAATGGAGTCTATGGGAGATGACCTTTCCCTAATTATGAGCTTTCTTGATATCGGGTTTCCGGATAACAGGTCCCATATCTGTATCAGTCTTCTGCCTTGCATTAATCAAAATACGATGGGACTCAGGCTTTAACTAATACTTTGCTGTGACTACAGCTTGATATATATATGGAATAGGCACCAGGCTGTATTAACCCACAGTTCCAAGGGGGGAGCCTAATAAGTGACTCAGCAGCCTTACCAGGATCAATGTTCTTCCAGTATCTAAGGGTTGTTCAATCCAATCCTTCCTTTTAAATAAATGGCAGTTTAAATAGTGGTCTGGCACATATAAACATATGGCAGGTCACTAGTTGATTCTGCTCTATAATTAATAAACTTGAAATAAATTTCAATTTGCCCCAATGACTATTTATCTAGTGGTTAATTTAAGAAGGCACTTTGGTAAAATATAGAATAACTAAAGGCAATGAAGTCATGACATTTTGCCTTTCTCTCTATAAATATATTATCATTGTTAGGAAGGAAGATAGACTCTTCCCAAGCATAATGAAAACCCGGGAAGAAGTAAACAGGGGACCCTGTTCCCCTTACCTTAATCTTCAACTCATGGCTCTCCAGCTGTTGGGAAGAATAATCCTCAGCACTCCCATCCGGAAAAGAGACAGCTGGGAGCGGCTGAATGATGGTGGGAGCAGCACTTCAAAACAGCTGAAGGTCCGGCTGTCTGTCATCTCTGCACAAGACTTTATTTAAATAACCATCAATAAAATCGGCTGCTTCCAAGGTCCCCAGCAGGAAGTGAGGAGTGCAAAGGAGCAGCATACCTTGCACCAGGACATAAGGACATTGAGTTGACTTTGGCTCTGAATACCTTCACATCAGATGATTGCTTTCAGTGCTCAATCTGCAGCTGGCTGAAAAAAAAGCTAATCACTGATTGGTTGCTATGGGTTATTGCCCAGGTGCAAATTTGCCCACTGTTTATAAATGAACCCCCAGTGTGCAACCGCCCCCCCCAATCACGTGCTGAAAGATATCCCCCTGCCCTGATAAGACTTATCACAGCTCCGGTGGGTCCCAAAGGAGTGCAGGCCCAGGGGCAATCACACACCCCACACCCCTGGTAGATACTGAGCTCAAAGACTTGCAGCTACCCCAAATAATACAGCATTGACTGCATTAGTCAGCACTATAGTCATAATGGGCTGACGTAAAAGAAACATGGGCTTCCCCTTCTTGCCTCCTACACATCCCGTAACTTGAGTCTCATTCAGACACAAGTTGAGGAGCAGAAAAATGATGATGGATACCATAGGACAGGTGCAAGGGTTGAGATCTTGCACTCCGTGGAAAAGTAAATTACCCCATTGCTTCCCTCAAGGACTATTGCCCTGAAAATGTTATGGGTGTCCCTCTTCTCTAAAGAGTGGTGTTAGTGATTCTCTGCACCCTGGGAAAAACTGCAGCTCACATGTAGTAATGAAGAGAAACCAGTGAAAACATACCCCATGGCACCATTAATTAGCACAAGCAAAAGCTTATGGTGCAATACGTTTGCCTCCAGCCTCAAAGCAGCTATTCCATCTGGAAGTGGCTCTTATCCTTCCATTAGCAAAGTGTGAGTGGTTTCTGTGGTTTTCCTTTCCTGTTGCGTCTTATTGGAACATATTTCATTGTCCTCAGTGCTGGCGGTCAGGAGCCTAAGTGCTCTCCATGCCCAAGGTTGAGAATATGGCATTTAGCTTTCCGTTCTACTCCCAGGTACCTTATGGGAAAAGCAGGTAACCAATAATACTGCTTTGCTGCCAATGCAATGAATAGCGAGGGCTTTTGGGAGTCATTATGTCTTGGTGTATGTAATTAGAGACATAAAACATGAAAAGAGCGCTCAAGCTCCCCACAGTACCTCTCTCCAGGTGCTCGGTCCTCAGTGTCCCCACTGTATAATTGTAATAAACTTGAAAAGTTGGATGGCACTTCCAAACTTTTCAAGTTTATTATAATTATAGAGACATGTGGGGGATACCACATCTGGCTCTGTGGGGGCATTCTTTAAAGACTTCAGCACAATGTAGTCATCACCCAATGAAAGGGAGAATATACCCCAGTTACTTCCACAAGAGAAATATATATGGTGCCCGAGCTCCCAACCCCAATCCACATACATCTACCCCTACTGTTTTTGATATAAATGCCCCATTTCCATGTTTGTTCAGGAAACAACTGCCAACGGGGCTTCATTTATATATCACAATACCGACGTATTTAAACCGAACAGACTTAAAAGTGCATTTCAACACTAACGGGCCAAGTGCCGTCTCCTTTCTCCTGCCTATATAATATGTACATAAATACAAAACTACTTACAGGTAACAAAGCCTACTGACCACGACTCTACAGGCCAGTTTTTTTTGTACTACAATATACAAATGAAAACTTCTCAGAAGTTTATAATTATCAGCATGATGCTCACGCTTTGGGTTTAGTAAGGTCGAGACACATTGGGGAGGCGGAGCTCTGTGCACAGGTCCCACAAGGTGTACGGGGTACAAGCGTCTTCAGTTCTATACAAGCCTCGTTATACGCGGCCTCATTCCAGATATGCGCTATAAAGTAGGAAACCATCCTGTAACGTGTCCTCTTCCTGAAAATTGATCATGGTTGGTTGAACTTGCAATTGGTGCTACAACGAGTGGATCAATTAGACGGCCTATAGAAGAAAAAGCTCTGTTAATAACAATGTTCTTCTTGTGTCAATAGGGAGTTTATAACCTCATTACATTTTTCAAATCAACACAAGAGCATGCTGGATGCATGGAAGAGTTAATGGGGTAGATGGCCCTTAAATTTAAAATACAGTGATATTCAGAGACAATTTGCGATTGGTCTTCATTTTTTAATTAGTTTGTTCTTAAAAAAAAATAAAAAATCCCCCCCATGGGGTGGTCCTTGCTACCCCTAGTAAAGTGTCATGCACTATTGCCTTAGGCTTGACTCTCAGCTGGAATCATAGCAGGGGTGCCAATGGTTTCAACAGACCATCTAGTGATCCTATTGGTTTGTAATTAGATTTTTTAGAAGGAACAGTTCAGTATACAAATAAAAACTGGGTAAATAGATAGGCTGTGCAAAATATAAAAATGTTTCTAATATAGTTAGTTAGCCAAAAATGTAATGTATAAAGGCTGGAGTGACTGGATGTCTAACTTAACAGAACACAACACAACTTCCTGCTTTTCAGCTCTCTAACTCTGAGTTAGTCAGTGACTTGAAGGGGGGCCACATGGGACATAACTGTTCAGTGAGTTTGCAACTGATCCTCAGCATTCAGCTCAGATTCAAAAGCAACAGTTATGACCCATGTGGCCCCCCTAAAGTCTCTGATTGGTTACTGCCTGCTAACCAATAAGTGGAATTCAAGAGAGCTGAAAAGTAGTGTTCTGGCTATAATGTTAGACATCCAGTCACTCCAGCCTTTATACATTACATTTTTGGCTAACAAACTATATTAGAAACCTTTTTTATTTTGCACAACCCAGTTTTTATACTGAACAAACCCTTTAATAGCCACTATTTTCTTTCCAGGATTCTTATGCCGCTGCAAAGGGGGTAGTTCAATTTTAAATGAACTTTTCGTATTACGCAGGCTCTAATATTCTGACATAATTTGCAGTTGGCCTGAGAGATTGAAACAATTTTGGGATCTGGCTTGGGAACAGCTACACAGACAGAACCGGTATTGTTGTGCATCTTGATAAGACCAGGGGCAGGCAGCTCTGCTCACACAAGTCACATTACAAGGGGATTGATTAAGTTAAGTCACCTGTTTATCATCTTCCTTGTCAGAGTCTTCCTCTTCATCTGCCTGTGTTCCATCAGCAGCCTGACAGGAGGCCAACTCCAATAAGCCAAGATGTTTGGGAGATTGCATGTTTGCAGAAGGCTCTTCATAGCTCTGGTCATGGTGCTCGTGTTTATCGCTCACATCTTCATTCTCTGTATTCAGAGAGTTTCTGTCTCCTTCTGGAGGCTCCGGATACGACTCACAGGCACACGCGCTGTCTCTGCCAAAAGGGCTCGGCATCAGGGGCCAAGTCTCTGCAATATCTCCGCAGGACGAGTGTGGAGCAGGTCCAAAATATGTAGGAATCATTTCTGCTACATGGTCTTCATTGCTGGGGAACAAAGAGAGAACAGATTATTGCTCGCCATCAAATGAGGCAAATATACTTGATAGAACTTAGATGTCTCGGAGGAGTTACATGAGCTCCAAAAAGAATGGCTGATACCCTTATAGTGAGCAGTAAGCCATATCGCATCCCAGCTACAAAACAAAGTCTAAAATGGAATAAATGGATAAAATATACATTATACAAGAATTTCATGGACCAGTAGGTTAATTCCAGATTTTTACTGCAGAGAATATGCAGTTCCTTCATAGGAACACCTTAAAGAGATACTGAGATCATAAAATAACCTTTTCATAACATTATCTTTGAATGCTATTTGTAATAAAAGTATTTGCCTGATGCTTTTACATTACCTTTCTTCCTCTATGAGGGGGGCTGCCATATTTATGCAGCAGTAGTCCGTTAGCATTAGAAATTCTAACTGACAGGTTAGGAAGTGACAGTCAGGTTGGCAAAACAGTCATGTTTAGGAACTTCAAGTAACAATTACTTACAAAAGCAGTGAAAAACGATCAACGTGACCTATAGGTGACTTTTGGGGTCATGGCACAGGCTCAGATTCGGGGAGATTAGTCGTCTGGTGACAAATCTCCTCTTCTTCAGGGTGATTAATCTCTCCGAACTGCCTCCCGCCGGCTAGAATATAAATCGCCGGCGGGATGGCACAAGGAGCACTTCGTTTTCCTAAGTCGTCCCGAAGTTTCCTTGTGAGGAACGACTTCGGAAAACAAGTAGTTTGGGGAGATTAGTCGCCCCGAAGAAGAGTCACCGGGTGACTAATCTCCACAAATCTGAGCATGTGCCCTGACCCTTAAAGGAACAGTAACGTCAAAAAATAAAAGTGTTTTAAAGTAATAAAAATATAATGCAGCGTTGCCCTGCACTGGTAAAACTGTTGTGTTTGCTTAAGAAACTCTACTATTGTTTATATAAATAAGCTGCTGTGTAGCCATGGGGGCAGCCATTCAAAGGAGAAAAAGCTCAAGTTACACAGTTGATAGCAGATAAGCTCTGTCTGCCTAATGGTGTTATCTGTTATCCATTCGTTAACCTGTGCCATATAGCCGTTTTTCAATTTCCGCCATTGCTCTACAGCAGCATGTTTATATAAACAATAGTAGTGTTTCTGAAGCAAACAGATCAGTTTTACCAGTGCAGGGCAACACTACATGATATTTTCATTACTTTTAAACACTTACATTTTTTGGTGTTACTGTTCCTTTAATGTAGATTAATATTTTGAAAAGAATAGACATTTTTTGTGTCAGTATCACTTTAAGTATCTATCTTTTCTTCAGCTTCTCATCAACTTATTGGCCCAACCTGACCGTATACAGTAAGATCTGTTCATTTGTTGAGGCTGCCAAAATAGCAAATATTTGCCCACCCAAGGATGTGCCAAATCAAGATGTAGTCCTCATAAGATTTAAGTCCAATATAATTCTTACCAAACCCTGATCTTTATGGTTGTATGGTCTCTAGTTGCCCTTGCTTCACACTTGATAAAGGGGGCAAACCAATAAACACACTGAGTGCAGAATCCAATAAAAGTATATATAAAGCATTACACTGCTCTGTTTGGGTCCTTGTTGTATCTACAGAAGGAGAACATTGCCCTAGCTTCCCACATACTCCAAGTACATGCTGATAGGGAAACTGGTTCCTAAAAAAGGATCTAGTTCCTATTTGTAATAGGCAAAAGGAATCCTGGGAATGAATTCCAAACAAGCTCCAAAAAAAATCCCATTTACATGGGTTTATCCTATAGGCTAAAGCTCACCCACTGGGTTTTTAAAGCAGAAGCCAGGATAATAGCTGATCAGATTCCCAACTACAGACCAGTTTTGCCTTTCTTGAGGCTCATCAGTGTAGTGCAGGGTTAATAGGGAAACTAGTTTGTAAGCTCTACTGGAATAGTGACTAATGTAAAAAAGTATACATTCTAAGACAATGACTGAGTTCTATGCTAATACAATATAAAGGATGATAATAACTTAAAATGTGCAGCCCTCATGCATCCCCCCAGCTGTGTGTTGCAGAATGTTCCAGCTGTCCTGGCCCTATACTACAAACCTCCAGTAACTGAAACTTCTAAAGGTCTCAGCATTAAAAGATGCAAAATATCCTGAGGACAAAGATTGATGTCCCTGACCCAGAAAGAATAAAGAAACATCATTCCGTTGTCCATTAAATGATGCCCACAGAAGACTAGTTCCCACAGTAGCTATCCCTGACATAGCCATGCTGATAAAACGACATGAGATCTTGACATCACTTAGATTTAAGTCTGTCGGAAAGTAAATTCCTCTAATGTATGAGACTTTGGAACAAAGCTTAGAGCAGGGGTCTTGAACTGCATTCCAAAGGAACAGACAGCTGGGAGCATACGCTCCAACTACTGCACAGCCTGCAAATGTGTTCTGCTGAGCCTGGAATGCCTTCATATTAACAAACCCAAAGCAGTTTTTTACAACTGGTTATGGACAGTGCCAGACTGGGGTGTCTGGGCCCCCCATCCCAGTCGCAAACTCCATTCAGTCCCTCCAAATGCCGCCCCCTAGTTACATACAGTAGCACTTACCACTTCCTTCCCTTTTGTGACCCCAATCGGGGGACGGCACTCACAGTTCCAGCTGGAGGGAGCGGCCTGGATTGGCAGGGGCAGTGGGGCCCACTAGGGTTTTTACCAGGTGTCCCGCCAGCCCAGTCTGACCCTGCTTGTAGACCATGCTGGCCCGGTCACTTACATAGGGTTGCCTCTAGCCAATTCTAATGGCCAAAAGAGATAACATCACATTTGTCGACTCATTATATTATTAGAGCAAGGACGCTAATTTTTTTCACAAAACTTGTTTTTCTCTACAAATTCATATTTTTTTATCTCTCCAAAACCCTAAAAATGTGAGATTTATTTAGTGTAAAAACCACAAAAAGCTCTAATACAAAAGCAGTTGAGGTCCTACAGAAGTAAATGGGAGCTGTGCTGATCTTATGGACATGCTTTTTAGCAATTCAGACGTTTAGAAGTTTTCAGATTTTTTAGAGCATCGCTCCACGTTTTTTTCCCCATTTCTACTTTTTATAATCCGATCTTTTAATAACTTACATGGCATTCATGGTTTTAGACAAAAAAACTGAGTTTAAGTGTGGTTTCAAAAAGCTCTAATAGCACTAAAATTCCACCTTAATAAATGGACCTCTAGGTCTTCTCTATAACTATCTCACCGTCATTTAATGTTAATGCAGATTTTACCATTAGCCCACTAATTATTCCCCATTTGTTTTGTAGGAAACATAAGTTCAATGATGGCTTTGGAGGTGTGCAAAGTAATGGGGACTGCAGCCTTTTGAGGTCTTGGGGAAAATGTTAAAGTTTAGAAGACTGAGCCATTTGAAGGGCCACTTGGACCCGTTGTACAAGGACCACATCTATTTATTGACATGGTCTTTGTTGAGGGGGATTTACAAGGGCCAATAAGCTAGCAACTTGCTATGGAGGGACCTAGTCGGCAGTTTTATGGGCACATGTATGGCCACCATTTAGAGATGGTAAGACCAAAACTGCAAACTGAGCCAGGAATGTCTTCAATAATCTAGTGGATAGCAAAAGCACATACATACCCCTGCTAAGATATTCAAAGGGAAAATACAAATATATATTGGCCAGTGTGACAAAAGGTTTGTTCTCTACTGTACGGAAATACCTTACCCCTCAAACAAGGTGCTGTGGGACTGGAATATACAGATGTGTTCCATGCTGCGGGTTTCCTCACAACACAGGGATGGAATCAGGTGAACAGGTCCTGAGGAGAGAATGATGGCAGACATATTTAGATGGTGCTCTGGGCTAGACATCCTATTGATGCTGTACAACAGGTTCTGGCTCTAAGATAGTTACATATTTTAGCAGGCACTGTGTGAGTGGTAGAAAGCCAAGGGGACAGGGCAACGCAAGGTTTCTGAGGTCCAAGATTAGTCGCCAGGCGCTAAATCTCCCCGAATTGCCTGGTGTGGACTAAGCGTTACAATTATTCATTCTTTCAATAGCAAATAAGAAGTTTGCTTTCATTGTGCTAGTCTATTAAACCATAAGATAGAGGTTAGAGGTGCTAGCACTGTGTAAATCTCATTACATCATTTTATCAGTCCTGGAGGAAATGTTCCTGATCTTCTCAGTCTTTCCCCTATATCTCCTTTTTCCCATCTACGCAGGACTTTTACCCGCCACCAGCTTACATACCCCGGACATGTGATGGATCTTGCTGGCAGTGGCAACATGGGCTCATTGCATGGTCTGCTACTCGTGGTCTGTCAAAACACGATAGTTCTGACCCAGTATACTGGAGCTCCTGTGATCTCTTGGACCCTTTGGAGAAACATCAGAATATAGCTGATTCCATGGCCTTGGATGCAATGTTCTCTCATTTAAATAAGCAACCCGGTGAAACAAAGTTAACATTGAAGCATGAAAGATTGCATGGCTGTATGAAATGTGGAGGGGGAGGGGCATTTACACAAGAAAAACATAGTATTAGGGTCTCTTCAATCCCAGAACATGCAGTACTTACAGCTTGGTTTCTTCTCCATGAATTGCCTTTTGCAGTAGATAATAGAAAGAATGAGCAGAGCCAAGAGAACAGTGGACAATGCGCTACATATAACAGCAGCCAGGGCCGTGTCCCGGGGACTGGAGGCAGTGGAAGGGATCTTCACAAGGTTAACTTTGGCATTACCTGCAAAGGAATTAAAAAGAAAGTTACTAATTGTATTGTAAGCACATGTAAGCAGTACAAATCGAGAGTGGCAGGTCAGTGAAGACACCCAAGAAATACCTCCAAGCAACTGGTCACTACGGTGATCATCAAGTAAATGCTACTATTTGGTCTTACTAGGCTGTGGAGTAGACAGAGGCAGGATGAAGTGGGTACTTGGAGCTCTAATTCAACAGTTGGAGGGCTACCAGTTGGGAGCCGAGAACAATTGGCTCTTTGGGTACCATGCCTACACGATATACCCAACACAGTGATTCACAAGTTTCCAACAACACTGACGTGAGTCACAGGATAGCGGGAAAGGCAGACTTGAAACAAAAATAAAGCAGTCCAATTCCGATAGCTGAATCTGATTTCTATGGGTTTTGCATATCACATAATAAGAAGGTCTGCAGAGAGACGTCTACAAATCAAATACATATTTTCTGCTGAAGCCAAAATCCCAACAACTTCTGGTCAAACCACAGCTTTCACAACATTCTCCAAAGGCTGACTATAAAAATACGTGGCAAACCACTGCGATCGCCAAAGCCTGGGCTCTGAAACTCTATACAAAGTAAGCAAATTCCTTATATCCCCCCCCCCTCCATAAAATGAGAAGTCTTTCTCTCTCGCTGATGGCACAAGCAGTAAGAAAATTATTTATGATCCGACCAAAGAACTCGGGAGCCTTGACAGATGTCAGAGCAGAAAAGAAATAGCAGAAATGAGCTTTGACAGGAGTATATACCATTGCAGCCAGGCGTAATCATCTGAAAACCCAGTTTTCCAACTTCAAATATTTTCTTTTTGTGGCCGACGCTCATTTACCAAGTATTTCTCCCAGTCTTTCCACATTATATTGTAAATGTATGCAAGTTTGTTTTAGTTCTAAGTGTAATTTAGGCTTTTGCTCTGCCTCTTTAAGGAACACTTCAACATATATAGAATTTAAAGCCACACAAAGTCACAATTGCAAAAACAGCTAAAGATGGAAAAACTGTCAGTTCCACACAAACAGGTACCAAGACTGCACTAAGTCTAATGGTCAACCAATGGCTAAACAACTGGACCCAAGTACGGATCAAGTACATGATTTAGCCACTGGGCACTCAGAGAGCCTAAATAAATTGGCAAACCAGTGGTTTCAAGTTGTTTTTGCTTTTAGGGCAGTAGCTTGCACAAACTCTAATAGAACCTGCTCCTGATGGAACCATTATAGTCATCAGTCATTATAGATCAGTATCACACAGGGCTGAGAATGAAGGAAGTAAAAGTATAGGAGCTGGTATCTGGAAACCCAGTATCCAGAAAGCTCTGTAAAGGTTGTCTCCTTTTTAATGAAATACTTCAAAATTCTAAAACATTTTTTATTTTTCTCTGTAATAACAAAACTGTACCTTGTGCTTGATCCCAACTAAGATATAATGAATCGTTATTGGAGGGCATGGGTGTAACTACAGAGGAAGCAGATCCTGCAGCTGTAGGGGGCCCAGGGGTATAGAGGCCCCAAGAGGCCCTAATTAATAATATTTTAATATATATATATATATATATATATATACACACATATATATATACACATATATATATAT
This sequence comes from Xenopus laevis, assembly GCF_017654675.1. Taxonomy (NCBI): domain Eukaryota; kingdom Metazoa; phylum Chordata; class Amphibia; order Anura; family Pipidae; genus Xenopus; species Xenopus laevis. The sequence continues at coordinate 166,483,828 of NC_054373.1, forward strand.
ATATATATATATATATATATATATATATACACGGGACAACCTCTGGATTTTGGGGGGCCTAAAATGATTTTCCTGTCTGGCCCAGTAACATCTAGTTATGACACTGTTGGTGGACAACAGTCCTATTTGTTTTATTTAAAGTTTAAATGATTTTTAAGGTATGACATTTCAAATTACAGAAAGACCCCTTATCTGGAAAACCCCAGTTCTCGAGCACTCTCGATAACAGGTCCCATACCTGTACAACAAAAGAACCTAAATGTCCATGTATTCTCCTGAGAGCTGCCAAGGAAGTGCCGGGTAATACTTAATACAATGAAACACTGGATTGTCCTAATTTATATACTTGTCCCCTTTTGACAACACTTAAAGCTAAATTAATACAAGTAGATCCAGTTGATCATGGTTTTCCACCAAAGTTTTGATCATAATGGAGCTAATACAACCATTTTTGCTGGACAAAAAAAAATATCAGATTGCCCTACGGGAAAAGGACCTCATATATGATATAAGGGGCCTTGCCAGATGGGATTTTCCTACTTTCCTGATAGATATTTCAGTAAGCCCCAAACTAGCAGGTCATCATTCTTGTCTTATAGATAACCCAACAGTGACCCACAGCAAATTCTGCATTGCCATGTATATCAACAGCTTAACATCTCTAACGTTGACTCTGTCTAAGTACGGTTAGCCCTATTGCTCGCGAGGCAATCAAAGCAAGAACCTTTGGGGTTCAGTAAAATTTCTGCTCCCAGTAACAAAAATAAAAAGAGCCCAGTAGTCTATGGTGATGCATTAATATCCCTTTTTTTAGTATCCCTTTTCACATGCCCAGGCAGTCTTGTGTAACCTAATAAACAAGGGAAACTACGAACATGCCTTTTGTATTCTAAAAAATAAAAAAACTATCTGAGACATGCTGCAGAATGAGAAGTTTAATCAGTAAACGATATACAATAGCAAAAAAAAAAAGAAAAAGATAAGGTGCTGTTGATCCTAGATTAGTCATTAATAATAGGGTCAAAAGAGGATCAATGCTATTGCAAGTTTATAGACTCTAGATAAGGGGTTTGTTTAAGCAAATATTTATTCAGAATAAAGCATTTTACATTCTCCCCAAATCATTGTTCAAAGCATGCGTAATGCAAATAGGTGTCAACCTGCATTAATTCTAGGTATTTCCAACCTTGTACTTTGCTATTTGAACCACAAAGGGAGGGATGAACCACTGAGCTCTCCATCTGTTACAGAAGAGAATTATAGTGTAGGACAAGTTATTGATCACTAACTCTCAGCTGGAAGCACACTTCACTATTTGCACTCCTTTTCCAAGTAATCCAGTAACAGTTTATGGGACCATTATTGCCTTTGAGGAGATAATTCTGAAACCACCATCTATACACCTTGCAATGTTCACATCTGCTTCTCCTTGTATCCTTATGCAGCTTTTTGAATATGTTTATTCCCTAATCATTGGCTTAATGACTAGATGCCAACTTAAGGTGGCGACACGTCTTGAACCACTTGTTTGGCTTGGTAACTAAATTAGTGGACCTGCTGGCCTGACCCAATAATCTGGTCCTTCAGTACACAATTGGCTCATATAAAGATTCCATTAAAACCCAATGTTGTAATTGTTGTCTACTCGACCATTGGTATTTTCTACCAGGTCCAACCAAAGCCCAATCTGTGAAGAGTGGCCAAGTAAATAACCAGAATCCACCTGCATAAAACGTCTACCCTCTTTCTCAGAATCCACATTCGATCCATGTTTTTACTTATGGGACACCTGCAATGCATGACCTTACTTCACACATAATATCAATGTTTACTACGTCAAGTCTTGATCATTGTCAGCCCCTACTTCTTGACCTCTAGGTTTAATGTTTCCAGACTGTTAGGATTAATGCTATCAGGTTTGTTCATGTCAATGGCAACTCTACATCCACTCTTCAGATCAGCCAAACTTTCAACAGGTTTCTCCGAGTAACCCAGTTACTCTGCAAGTTGTCTGCTCCACTAAAACCGAAGCTCTAACACATATAAGAGAAGGGAAAACACTCTAATATTGTAATAAATAATATATGGTGTTGGTTTCACTCTGGGTTAAAAATAATTATTATCTTTAAAAATGGCCCCTTTATTGGAGCTTCCCAGGTCCCTGTCTGTGTTTCAAAATATGGTAGGAGTGTCCTAACTGTCCCTGCCAGAAGCACAGTAAGAGGGGGATACTCAATCACAGCCCTGGAGTCACACAAGTAAGGACAGGCTTCAGTTCCCTATCAGTATCAGCCTAGCTACTGATTAGTTGCTATCCTACAGTGTGCTGAGTGATGTCAGCATCCCTGCACAGCCTGGGAAAGGAGGCAGCACAAAGGAGGAACAAATGGGAAGGACTAGTAGGTTTGTTGCAGAAATTTTCAATAAATCAACCCCAAACATAACTTTTTAAAGCCAATGCCTTCTGTATTTAAAAGAGTACAAAACACAAACTTGTTTTTGACATTTGTCTCCTTTAAACAAACTGCAACTTACTTGTCCCATACAATTGTCTTCTATACTCCGACTCCCTCATCTCCCATCAAATACTCTTACACTGCAGTTGGAGTTGTGGGTCAGTGGAGCGTGTCGTTTTTAGTCTGTGTCTCTTTTATTCTTTCAAAAACTGGAGACTAATACTCATGTAACTATGGTTTTAAGTGCCATGTGAATAGGGATTGTTTTTGGGCGAGTGTTGGTCCCATGGGGGACATTAGACAAAATTAAAAAGCTCTAAGTCAGTCATAAATGAAGATCCCAAAGCAGCCGAACTGGAGCATTACCTTGCCTGCATATTTAAGTATATATCGGTCAGTTCCCACTGAAGTGCCACAGGATGCCCCTGATGGACAGTTACCCCCTGATAATATGCCCCTGACGTATAGTAAAGCCCCGGCAAATGTTTTGGTGCACAGTTTCAGGTACAATTAACTTCAATCAAATCTCTCATAATGGCATAGTCCTAAGGATCTCTGGCACCCAAAGTATTTTGATCCTGTAGCTGCAATGATGCCAGGGGCAATATCCTTAATAAAGAATTTACTTGGCATTTATTGAAGATAAATAAACCAGGGCATCATGGTTATGTCAAAATGTCTAGCACAAAACAGACTTATCTTTGTCACAACATCTGCGCTCTGGGATTTAAACTGAACGGGCTTTTGTCTTTCAAATATACGTTTTTACCAGGATTAGTAGATGGGGCTGCCAGCTGCACGCAAGAACAAAGATAGGAATCGGAAGGGCAAAAGCTCAAATTGCCATGTTCGGTCTCCAAAACATTCTTCCCGTTCTCTGATCCCTGTAACTGTTGTTGCGGATATAAAAAGAGCCATACAGACAGGCGGCTGATGAATTGATGTATTCTAGTGGTTGAAAATGTTAAATACAAAAATCTTTATTGGATAAAGATGGAGAGTTCTGGGTCAGGTACAAAGACTAATAAATTGTGTTTAAGATATACATTTATAGATATGTATAAAGTGGCCACGGGTTATGGAATTTCTGCCTTGGAACTCACTGACCTGAGGCTCCTGCTTTTAAAAATGCCAATACATATTTTTATGGAGAGTTTATTGTGCCTTTTATTCAGCAGAAAGGGTCATTCATCATCCAAGTCTTTGCTTCTTTATAGCTTGGCCCCTACAGCCAAACTTGGAAGTACACCACTGCTGTTCATGCAAAGCCTTGAGCTTAAGCCCAAACTGTCAATTTGCTTAGATAAAACTGTATTTTATTTCACATAAAAACCCAGAATCAGGGTGAAATTGTCATATTTCAGGGAGAACATCCAATCATATTCTGTTCTTACTGGAAACATTACATTTCTGAATCTCTTTCCTTTGAACCTTCCTACAAGTTGAGAATGTTTGGCAGGCACCTTGTTTAGCTTGAAATTTCGGGTTATGTTGGTTTTATTAAATAAAAACACACAGCAGAACAAGTCATATGGGCAATGAAACGCTTTAAATATCCGTTCTTTCTAGAAAGAAAGTACCTATTGTTTTAGCTTTGCACGGAAAAACAGTGTTCTAACGTAATGAGATTCCTCAGACATAAGACATTGCAGAACTGGCAAGATTCCACCATGAGCAGGCCTGGTGCTTTAGCTCCAAACAGATCACTGAGATATTTGAGGAAAGTGATAAACCCCTTTCTATTGCTGGTCAATGGGTTTTATATGTCAAATAACAAACGAACCCATGACAGGACAAGCTGTGTTTTGCCAATGGCTTCAACAACCTATTGCAAATGACTCTTTCTTTCTAGATGTCTTCTAGATCTTCTCAAAAAGCCATTTAAATCATTTTGCTGTCACATGGTATAACTCAATCAGTAAAGGCAACGCGCACCTATATACTAAACCCCTCAAGCCTATTTTCTAAATTGATTAGTAAGTGATACGTTACATTTTTAACATCCCTTTATTCAAATCAAAGCAACAGATGATGAACAAGATGAAAAGAAGTTCTAACTCTGGTGGACTTATTACAACCATAGGGGTAGTCTCACATTCTGTTTAGGTGACAGAAACAAGCCAGTGCCTGTAGACTTAAAACAGAGGAGTAATATGTAGGATAGGGGCAGCTAAAATATTGTTCTTCTCAAATTAGCAACTTTCAACATCTAAGGCAGGAGTGCCCATACTTTACTAATGTGAGGTCTACTAATGATGTTGTCTCATTAGGATCTACATCCATAATATCACTGTTAGAATTCTGTTCCATGGAAATATTACTATATAAAATATATTGATTTATGAGAAAATGTATATAGTTATATTTAACAAACAACTATTACTTATGTAACCTTAACATAAATATCTGAATGAAAAACATGAAACAGGAGGGTGATTTAGAAAAGCTGCTTGTTGACAGTGCCTTGAGATCTAAAGGTCTACTGGTAGATCCAGATCTACCTTTTGGGCACCCCTAAACTAAGGTCAAGACAAGATTCCTCCCAGAATGGCATATAAATATTAAATAAACCCAATAGGCTGGTTTTGCTTCCAATAAGGATTAATTATATCTTAGTTGGGATAACGTTCAAAGTACTGTTTTAGTATTACAGAGAATAAGGAAATAATTTTAAAAAATCTGGATTATTTGGATAAAATTGAGTCTATGGGAGATGGCCTTTCTGTAATTCTGAGCTTTCTGGGTAATGGGTTTCCAGATAACGGATCCCATGCCTATATTAGTGCTTTTTTAAAGCATAATTAGAGTCTACTTCCTTAAAACCATGAATACTATGAAATTTATAAAAAAAAATGCTGAACGATGCCCTAAAAATATCTCTAAAACTTCTAACATTTTTAGTTTTTCGGACAATTACTGGCGAAAAAAAGTCTGAATGGTTAAAAAAAGGTCCAATAGGATCAATGCAGCATCCAACTATGGGACCATGACTGTTTTTACTTGGAGAAGTATTTGTATGATGAATATTAGAGTTTTAAATATTTGGTAAAAAACATGAGTTTTTAGAAAAAAATATGATCCGTGAAAAAAAAGGAAATCCGAATGTTTGTAAATCAACCTCAAAGAGAACTAAGGGAGTCAAAGCGTTATTGTGTTTGGGGTTGCTGTAGAAGGGGATGTAACAACACATGATGGAAAATGGACTTGCCAACTATTCAAAATGCAAAAGAACATATTAAATGTTCTGAAGGGGCAGGGGTGTAATACAGGTATGTGACCTGTTATCCAGAATGCTAGAGACCTGGGAATTTCCCGGATAGTGTCTATTTCCTTAATTTTGAACTTCATACCTTAAGTCTACTAGAAAATCATAAACACATTAAATAAACCCAATAGGCTGGTTTTGCTTCCAATAAGAATCAATTATATCTTAGATTGGATCAAGTACAAGGTACTGTTTTATTATTACAGAGAAAAATGTAATAATTTTTAAAAATTCTGATTATTTGGATAAAATGGAGTCTATGGAATTTGGAATTTTCTGGATAACGGATACCATACGTGTAGTATTACAAGCAGATTTAGAAATACCGGTAGATATCTGGCCTATCCTAAAATGTGTCTGCAGATCCAAAGAAGCCCACACCACCCAGGAATAAGCAGGCGCCACATACAAACCACTACCTTCCTAAGAACTTGCCTTTGCCAGTACGGATGTAACGTAATAGATTTGATTTCCTGACTACCTTTTGGCTTTATTCGTGTAAAAACAAAGTCATACCATATTTATTAAGACAAACAAATGAGCAAAAAAACGAGGATGGAAAATTGGCTGCTTACTCCCGAAATCCTGCCAGGCCCAAGAGCTGTGACTCAACGTAAACTTTACAAACTTGCTAATGTTGTCAGCTCCATCCTATAATAAAACGTTTCCTCTCTCCCTCCGCACGGGGGGCTCCAACAACCTACGGCATGAGGTAAATGTTTAAACCGGTTTCTGTTTTTTAAATCTCCAAACACAAGCAGCGGATGAAAAGAGAGGAAGGAGATTTATTGCCAGCTGGGTAATAATCAACTGCTACTAGTATTAAGAATTTGTGATCAAAGTCTTAATATACTCGCTGCACTAAATAAGCTTTTTACGCAGGAAGTTCATGGCCCTTACAAGTGTTCTCAGGCAAACAAAACACTTGCCAACTCGGCTCAGTGGAACAAAAGACATTGTTAATTTATGGGGGCCCCACAGGCTTTTACACTTTTTCTTCTGCCACTAAAGTAGTTCAATAGAGCCAACTGCCTACAAATATTTGCCTTTCTACTTCTGTTTTTTTGTAGATGGCTATGGGTTGAGGCTGAAATAGAATATGTTTGCACTGTCCAGTAAAATATACACATCTGTTGGATATATATTTTCCCCCGTCCTGGTGTCAGAGAAACAGGTTTTGTTCCCAAACAGTAAAAACATCTAAGAAGGAGAGACCCGTGGGCTGAGGACAGCTAATTTATCACCGCTGTATGTTTTTATTCCATTCCAGCTACACAGGGTTTATAGGGGTTACACGTCATGTGGCAGATTCAGGTTTTAGACTTTGAGCCATTTCATGCACTAATTATCTGCACATATAATAATAAATAGGCTAATGTACCCTCTGACTTGGCTGTAATTTGACTCGTAGCCTGATTGACATCAAATCAAAACAGTTCTGGAAGATCTCAAAATAGGCGGCGTATTGCAATTAATCAATGATTTATATACTTTTTAATTGCTACTCCAATTAAATTATTTAAAAGGATTTTAAAAGTCACTAAAGGCAGCATAACTAAACTGTAAATTTGGGTATGCTTCTCAGTTAAATACATGGCCCAAGTATAATATTATAGGGTTATTTATGACCCCCCCCATCTTGATCGAGAAGAGCAGAGAAAAGAAGGTACATGTAGGAGTGGGAAAGGGTGAGTGGAGGGGTTTTGTGGCTGGGGTGCCAGGGCCCGCACCCCCTCAGGGCCCCCCGCGCGCCACTGACACATGCGGCCAAATGTGGCCGTACTGAGGGGGCGGGGCCCAGCTGCGCGTCACGCACCAGGGCCCGTCCCCCTCTAGTGACGCTACTGACCCCAAGGCTGCAGCCTTAGTGGGCCTGGACCCTAGCATTGCCACCTTTCCCCCCGACTAACTCTGGGGGAGACGGGGCTGTGACACAGAGGGGGTGGGGCTGTGATGTGTGTTGGCAGGGCTGTGCCATCGTGAGTGGGGCTACGGCATGACGACCACCAATTGGATAATCACCATGTCAATTTCAGGAAATCCTGTCCGGTTTTGCTATTTTGGAAAAAAACGGGCAGCCAGCTTTGACCCTAAAAAAGGGGCTGTCCAGGTCAAAACTGGACAGGTGGCAACCCTACCAGTAGGGGTGCCACATTTACTGGAAAAAAATACCAGCCTTCCTATATATTTATCTTTTTTCCCTATTAATAACATTGGGATCAACCATCATTTTTACTGGCCAGGCCAATAAAATACAGACCAGACCCCCTCCCAGTCCAACGCTGTTCACAGCACACTTTGCACTTCTGTATAGTTGTTTTTGTCGTCAATACCTGCCTCCTCCTGTTGAGTGAAGTTACACCTATTGACAGGTGGATCCCTGGAGATACCTCTACCACCAAACAAGGTGGTAGCTCCAAGGTTCCCACGGTTACCTGCATCAATTTCTGCAGCACAGTTACAGGGTACATGTGTCGAAGTGCAAGCAGAACTGCGTCAATATTGACCCAATGGCCACAGTTACACCAGACACAGGTCCCACTGGCAACTGCAATAAAGCTGTAATTATGGGGGGAAACACTGCACTGAGGATAACATTGCGATTGAATCCAAAATTGCATTGTGAACACTGTTATTAACTGGCTTTATTTATATGTTATGATGCCACAATAGAGATCATTGTGGAGTTCATATGTTTCTGTAACTTTATTCCCAGAGCTCTGAATTCACCCAAAACCTTGTTTAGAGGCTGATACCTGTGTCCCATTTGTAACTTTATTCCCAGAGCTCTGAATTCACCCAAAACCTTGTTTAGGGGCTGACACCTGTGTCCCATCATGATTAGAAAATAATCCAGTTACAACTCCATAAACCAAAATTGCAAATTTCCTCCATTGTGAGTTTCTAAAGCTTGAAACTTGCAAAAGGTTCTATAGAATAATGGTAAGAACAGAAGCTGGGGAGGTCCCTTCCTGCTCTTCTACAAAAGCCCTAATATATCACTTTCTACTCATCAATAGAACGACCCTCAACAGCACCGTCCTGTTTCTAAAGAGAAGACCTCCTACTGACTGAGCACACTCTACAGATGCCGGCTGCAAAGCAGCTCAAGGCCTGAGAAAGAAAGATTTCTAAACAATTTGCTTTAACATCAAGAAGGTAAACAATTGGTAGCATTTAAATAATGACAACAAATGTGTTGGGATGGAATGGTTAGAGGCGAGTCTACCTTGGGGTGCTGGAAAATGTAGCATGACAGCTGGTTGGCCAGTGCTTAAATTAATTTAAGGTGATGTTGAAACTATGGCTTTTAGTTGTAGTTTTTTTGTTACTGTAAAAATATCACTAGATAAAATTGCCTCTAGGGAGCACTCCAAAGATCAACTGTGTGCTGCACATGAAAAACTGCTCCGGATAGCATCAAAATCAATTATTCTTGTGTAAGGCACGGAGCTCCACATAGAGTAAAAAATTCAATGTTTTTCGTCCATTAAAATATTACAAAAAATCAATGCCATAAATCGCCTGTAGTGCACAGAACCATTACGCTTGACGCGTTTTGTAACCCTCCAGCCACTTTCTCAACAGCTTAACAGTTCATACTCAATCAGGGTTTTTAAATCCTCCAAAATACCCAATCAGGGTTTTTAAAATTTTTACTACAAATGTATAAAGTATTTGTCTGTCCAGCGGTAATAGCAGATCTAATTGAACCCGTGGTTGGTTGTTTTGGGATGCCCATGATACAGGTATGGGATCCGTAATCCGGAAACCCATTATCCAGAAAGCTCCGAATAACAGAAAAGCTTTTCCCCATAGACTATATTTTATCCAAATAATCCACATTTTTCGAAATTATTTTCTTTTTCAGTGTAATAATAATAATAAAACAGTACCTTGTACTTGATCCAAACTAAGATTTAAATAATACTTATTGGAAGGAAAACCAGCCTATTGGGTTTATTTAATGTTTGCATGATTTTATAGAAAACTTAATGTATGAAGATCCAAATTCTGGAAAGATCTGTTATCCAGCAAACCTCAGGTGCCTGCATTCTGGATAACAGGTACCATACCTGTACTACATAAGCTCCAAAAGGCTTATCCAAGGTAGAAACAATTGGAAGGCCAAATATTCAATCTAATGTACTCACAGTGCGGTTCATAAGGGGGCGGAGGATTTCCGCACGGGACACACTCCATGTCTTGAAAACCACCAAGTTTAGTTTTTCTATAAAATCTGCAAAGAAAAAAAAAAGTATTTAGAGCAAATTACAGTTTGGGAGCTGTATAGTTTCACAAGCTTGTTAGATGTGTGTGTTTCATTTCCTACTTGAAAATCGTAAATTATGGGAATGGAAAAAAAACGGTTTCACAGTCATTAACTGAAATGCGAGCGTTTCACTGCAAGATGTTAAGTGAAATATTGGGTTTTATTTGAGTTGAACTGCTCCAACTGAATGGCTGGGATGTTAAATCACAACAACAAGTTAAATTTCCATGCAACGGAGGATGGAGGTATATAAAAACCTGCTGGATTTCTGCATTCACATCAGGTGATTGTACAAAACTTGATACAGCAAAAAAAGAGAATAGAAAGAATTTCACTAGTTTCACGCACGTTAGTTTATACGCACTTCACTTCTCCCAAGAACAGCATCCTCTCCATTCTAAACCCGGCCAAGAGACCAGAAACCGAGACTGTCCTCATAACAGTTTTATCCCAAGCACGGCATACACAGCTGCTGCTGATCAAGCGGCCCAGATGGCAAGTCCTAGGTCACAGACACTGGCCACGTTATTAAAGGGCCATTATACTTTTGGTTTACTACCCTTTGGATTTGCCAGCGGACTATATAATTATTTTCCTCTTGTATTATTGTTTGTGTTTTTTGAGTTAGCTTTTTATTCAGTAGGGGTTTGCAATTTGAGCAGTTTGGTTGCTAGAGTCCAAGTTACCCTAGCAACCATGCATTGATTTGAATATGAGACCAGTATATGAATAGGAGAGGGCCTAAAATAGAAAGATGAGTAATAAAAAGTAGCAATAACAATACAATTGTAGCCTTACAGAGTATTTGTTTTTAGATGGGGTTAATGATCCCCTTTGAAAGTTGGAAAGAGGCAAGCTGGAGAAGAGGTGCTTAAAGGAGAAGGAAAGCTCCAAGACAGTTTATTGCCAACAGATTAGACACAATAGTGCAAGCTAGAATGCTATATTTATTCTGCAGAATGCTTTACCATACCTGAGTAAATAGTTCTAGACACTGTCTCTGTTTGTTTAGGATAGAAGCTGCCATATAAGCTTGGTGTGACATCACTTCCTGCCTGAGTCTCTCCGAGCTCACGAACAGCTCTGAGCTCAGATTACAGCAGGGATGGGAGGAGGGAGGGGGAGAGGAGCAAACTGAGCATGCTCAAGCCCTGCCCTGGAGGTTTAAGATGAAAACAGGAAGTCTGATACAGAAGCCCATGAGTACACAATAGAAGGAAAGAAATGTGGTGTTTCTTTTGACAGAGGACTCAGAGCAGCATTACTTTGAGGGTTTACTGGTGTATTAATATAGACCTTTCTGATAAAGCTTACTTAGTTTTAGCCTTTCCTTCTCCTTTAAGGGGTGATATGATAACTTTGTATAAATATATAAGGGGATCATATAATAATCTCTCTAATGCTTTATTTACCAGTAGGCCTAGCCAGCTGACAAGAGGGCACCCATTCCGATTACAAGGTTCCGCCTATTAGGGATGCACCGAATCCACTATTTTGGATTCGGCCGAACCCCTGAATCCTTCGTGAAAGATTTGGGCAAATACTGAACCAAATCCTAATTTGCGTATGCAAATTAGGGGAGGGAAGGGGAAAACATTTTTTACTTCCTTGTTTTGTGACAAAGTCATGCGATTTCCCTCCCCACCCCTTTGCAAATTAGGATTCGGATTCCGTTGAGCTGGGCAGAAGGATTCGGTCGAATCCTGGCTGAATCCCGAACTGAATCTTGGATTCAGTCCATCCCTAGCCTAAATATTGGAAAGGGGTTTGTTACATTGAGAGCTGTGAAGATGTGGAATTCTCTCCCTGAATCAGTGGTACAGGCTGATACATTAGATAGCTTTAAGAAGGGGTTGGATGGTTTTCAGCAAGTGAGGGAATACAGGGTTATGGGAGATAGCTCATAGTACAAGTTGATCCACGGACTGGTCCGATTACCATTTTGGAGTCAGGAAGGAATTTTCCCCCCTCTGAGGCAAATTGGAGAGGCTTCAGATGGGGTTTTTTGCCTTCCTTGGGATCTGGCAGTTAGGCAGGTTAAAAAAAGTTAAAAGGTTAAACTTGATGGACGTGTGTCTTTTTTAAACCTAACTTACTATGTTAGTATATCACTTTGTAAGAAAAAGGCAGACAATTAAAAAAAAACCTATACAAATAAACAATGAAGACCAATTGAAAAGTTGGTCATTCTATAACATACTAAAAGTTTTTAAAGGTGAACCACCCCTTTAAACTGTCACCATAAGTATTCCAAAGTCCCAAGTTCAACAGTGCAATAAAATGAAACCATAGAGAAGTCTACTGAAGCACCATTTTATAGAGTCTCCCCATTTGTGTAGCAGGCGAAATGGGACACATAAGGGTGGAGCACAATAGCAATGCTGTGTATAGTCGTTAAGAAAGTGGCATTCAACTTCTGGGATCAGAAAAGAAACGGAGAAGAGAAAACAAGAGATCCTCAAGAAAGAAAGAAAAAGAAAGAAATTCATCAGGCTATGGCATTACTTTCCAAGGGGATAATTGCAACACGGTAACACTTTTTCAAGAGCAAAACAAACACCAAGCAATGAAAGCACAATACATTACACGCTAAACATTCGAAAATGTGAAGTGTAAAAGGCTGCGGTTGTTTTGGCGAGAGTTCAATCGCTCTGTGGAGGGTCTTAAGTATGGGAAAAATCATCAGGTCCCGGCTGAAACGCTCTCCTGAGTTATCTTAAGAGGCACTTACTTGTATAAACAAAAGAGATAGCTACAGACTGATATATAGTATATATATATACATATATCCCCCAGCACACCCAGACGTTCCTCTAAGTGTAATTATTTGGACACACGTACGCATAGTTTTGCTGCATTCCTTGCAAAATGGATAACGGGAACATTAGTAGCAGAAATCTGTGCTGTTTCTAGTACAGGCAAGTCTGACTGCTGTCCTTCATGTCTATTACTACTTTTTCAGAGGGATGTAAAAGCAAAATGAAAGTTATGCACAATGGCTGATGTTTTATTACACATTGTAAACGGGTTCAAAGTTATTTTTTTGTACAACTACGTAACTACTACTGAAAATCAGCTACAGTCCTGCACGGAACCAATTTCTAAGACCCGACCCGAACCTGCAGCCCGTGACCCGTACCGCAACCCGCATATTTACCCAATTTGATCTGCTACCGTACCCGCAACTGCCTTATCCGCAACTAGGGTTGCCACCTGGCTGGTATAACACCTGCCAATGCTGGGGCCGGTATTACAATTTGTAATACCCTTAAGAAAAGCCCTTCTCCTTTGTTGGAAACTTACCTTTTATTCATCTTCTGGGCATCTTGCCAAGTGACCCGCCCCTTTTTAGCGTCAAGGCCCCCCTCGGCCCGCTCCTTTTTGCATTCCTCGACTCCGGCCCTTTTTGCATCACAGCCCGTCCCTTTAGTTCCCGCCCCCGCCACTGACCGGCAAGTTGTTTTTTTTAAAAGGTGGCAACCCTATCCGCAACCCAACCCGTAACCATCTAACAGGAAGTGATGTTACTGCAAACTGGAAGTTACATCATCAAAAGTGGGCAGGGACAGAAAAAAAGAGTAAAATATAGACAAAATAACATAAAAAAAATTAGCGTAGACCCGCGACTCACAGACTGCCATCTATACCCGCACCTGAAAATCCTACCCTCATTCCGCAGGGTGCCTGCTTTTTTTGCCGGTAGCCCACGGGTACCTGACCCGCTGCAGGACTCTAGTAACTGCAGCCTCCCCGTGTCTATTCTCTACCCTGCTGATGCTGACTTTTGAAACAACGTAGCAGAAGTAAGCTAATAAAAGCGGTGGTTCACCGATAAGTTAACTTTTAGTATGTTATAGAGTGACCAATTCTAAGCAACATTTCCATTGGTCATTAAAAAAACTGGAAAGAGTCAAATCTTTTAAAAATTATTAAAAACTATTAAAGAAAATGACTAATAGTTTTTAAAAGATTTGACTCTTTCCAGTTTTTATATGGGGATCGCTGACCCTATCTAAAAAACAAATGCTTTGTAAGGAGGTTGTAGTCAGCCAGTGGATAGGCAGATGGGCAAGAAAGGGTTGGGTGGCAAGTGGGTGCAAGAGGTTCTTGCTTTCGGTGGCAATACATCTAATCCCGGATTTGTTTACTATGAAAACTTTTTATTTTAGGATTACTTTCTTTTTTCTTTGGAAAATTATGTACAACCAGTTGTCCTAGGGCTACTGACAGCACTACAGCTCCCATCATCCTCTGCCTAAAAGCAAAGGATTTCGTTTTATACTAGAATGCACAAAATCACTGTGCAGGTATGGGATCCGTTATCAGGAAACCCATCATCCAGAGGTCAACCATAAAGTCCATTTTATCAAATAATTCAAAAGTTTAGTGATTTCCTTTTTCTCTGTAATAATAAAACAGTAGCTTGTACTTGATCCCAACTAAGATATAATTAATCCTTATTGGAAGCAAAACCAGCCTATTGGGTTTATTTAATGTTTACATGATTTTCTAGTAGACTAAAGGTATGAAGAACGAAATTATGGAAAGATCCGTTATCCAGAAAACCCCAGGTCCTGAGCATTTTGGATAACAGGTCCCAAACTTGTATAAGGCACATGCTGCTCCTTTCCAGTTAGAAATAAAAGTCCCAGAATGAGTAGCAGACAGATTCATACAGTATTTAAAGGCAACAACCTGCTGAGTGTTTTTTCATGGGCCAAGTGGAACTAGATTCTTTTACTGGTTCAGCTTTAGGAGAGGATTTTGAACAAGAATTACTTGAAAAAAGAAAAATCAGTTTTCTTTAGGGTAAGGACAGGAATTGAGCACATTCTTTTTCGGAGGCAACTGTTTTCATGTTGTAGCTTCGTCTTTCATTTCTGTAATGAGCCAGAGTATATTTCTGTTTGTGAAAACAAGTCGTTAGTTGGAAATTAGGGCTGCTAATGGGATTCAGCTGTGACAGGAGTGAGAAACTATTTCTGTCAAGAGGGAATTGTGGTTTTGCCGGTAGCATTTCATGCACTGAGCTGGATGCGGAAAAAAAAAAACGGCACCCACCAGATATTATGCCTACATGTTCACTTGTCTGGACCGACACTCAGAGCAAGAAATGTAGAAAATCCACACAGTGTCAGTTATGTACAAAAACAGTATATACTATAATGTACAGTTACAGTGTTGAACTGGGACCACTACACAACCTGATACAGGCATGGGATCTGTTACCTGGAAACCTGTTATTTAGAAAGAACCAAATTATAGGAAGGTCATCTCCTATAGACTCCATTTTAATTAAATAATTCACGTTTTTATTATTTCCTTTTTCTATGTAAAAATGAAACACTACCTTGCACTTCATATAATTAATCCTTACTGGAGGAAAAACAATCCTATTGGGTTTTTTTAATGTTTCAATGAATTTTAAGAAGAAAGTGGACCTGTCACCCAGACACAAAAATCTGTATAATAAAAGTCCTTTTCAAATTAAACATGAAATCCAATTTCTATTTTTTATTAAAGCATTCATAGCTGTTGTAAGCTCATTTAAATATCTCAGCTGTCAATCAAATATTGTCTGCCCCTCCTCTGTGCCTTAAGCATAGAGGTGGGGCAGAAAATTACTTTCACTTTCCATTCAGCACTTCCTACATGTCACTGCTCTCCCCACATTCCCCCGTTCTGTTCACCGTTTAATTGTGTAGCCTGTTTGCTATAATTTTGAATTCCCAGACTGAAGGAAACAAGATTCAAATAATTTATACAGTGTAATTAAATTTCATTTTGCTTGACTAATGTGATAAAATAGGATTTTTAATAATTTTTTTGGGTGACGGGTCCCCTTTAAGGTAGAGTGATCCAAATTATGGAAAGCCCCTTATCCAGAAAACCTCAGGTCCCAAGCATTCTGGATAAAAGGTCCCATACCTGTATTGAGAGCCCACTCTCACAGACGGTGCGTCTGGTGCGCTCCCCTCTTTATATACCTGCACCGCTGTGATGTCACAAAAGGGGACAGGGACTGTGCGAGTACATAAAAAGTCGCACGCAGAGGCGGAAGTGGGGGCAGAAGACGGCCACGGGCAGGGTGAATGGAAGCAAATGTTCAGTCCGAACCCGCCCAACCCGCGGGTCACAAGTCCACTGGGACCCCACAATAGCCCATCCGGCAGCCTTTCAGACAAGATACAGCGTGATTTAATTTTGGGACTTTGCCGATTCACTAATGGGTGCTGGAGTAAATTTGCTACTGAAGGAGATAGACTCTAGCGATACTTCGTACGCTGACACCAGACGAATTTTTGCTCTGGCGAATGGACATAATTACGTAAATTCACTAAGATGCGGATTTTACTGAACATTACCTCTTGCGCCAGACTTGCCTTTGCCACCTCAGACCAGGGAAGTGCTATAGAGTAGATAGGACTTCCTTAAAAAAAATATTTCTAAGTCCCAAAAAAACGCTGGCGACTTTTCAGGGTGATAGGCTGCAAAAGATCATAAATTTTTTTTAGGGTAACGGTCTTCCCCCCTACATTTACACTGGGCACATGTGTAGGGCAATATAACAACTTTATTTTCTTTTATTAAGGTTCCCTGGGCTTGTGTAGTGTAATGTATTGGCTGCAACATATATGTCCTTTAAAATGTAACTTCCCGCCGTATGCAAATTAGCCAACGCTAGCACAACTTCGCTTTGCTTGCCGCAGTAACGCTAGTGAAACTTCACCATCGTTCAACGCCCTGGATGCAACTTCGCATTTTAGTGAATTAGCGTTGTCCTGGTGAAATTTCGTCTGGCGAAGTGTGGCAATGTGAGCGAAGCCATCGCTGGTGAATTTCTGGAGGTTAGTTAATAGGCCCCCATGGGTTTTCCAGAAACGGGATCATTCCTACTTGAAATTAATTTAGCTATTAAATAAACCCAATACATCTGTTTTGCCTCCAGTAAGGATGAGCTGTTTAATTATAATCTAAATGGGATGGCCATCCAGTAATTTGGAGCTTTCTGGATAAGAGATCCCATAGCTGGATATGTTCTACAAACACATTTATATAACTATATATATTTACAAACATACTCATGCGTTTGAACATCACAGGCACACGAAGACTGTCTAAAATGCAGATGAGAATGGAGGTATCCTATTCAAACCACCACAGACCAACAAATGTATTACAATGAATTCGGACTATGATATTTTATATTTATTCCATAAATGTAGCCGAGCACTTGACAGACTTATTGAAACTTTTCATGGTACAGGAACAGCATGACCAAATTCCTGCTGACTTCAGGAAACTGCCTAAGAAACTCTTAAATGCAGGAGACTGTAACACCCCAGGCGTTCAGACAAAGGGTAGGAGTGTGGGAAAACCGTGCAATGAGCAGAAACTATACATTGTATTGTGTAAGTGTGCTCTGTAATGACAGCTATTTAAAAGCAATAGACTGGGAGTTCATTCATTAAATTCAACCACATAGTCCATAGAAACGATGGAACGCTGGGTGCACGGCCTGCGGTTTAGCCATCCTATTATTGGCTGTATGTCAGAATCACTTTCAGTTTTATAACTGGCAGTTGTTTCCTGAGCACATATGGACACCAGGGCACTCCCCTCCTAAATAAGAAATTATTCAATGATGTCTACTCTTCCATAAAAGAGATTGTTCACTTTACATTAAAGGTTTTTTTTAAATGAGAACTAAAGCTTAACTAAAGAAGTAGGCTAAAAATGTTGTAGATTATGTTTTGGGATTCTGTACCAGCCCAAGGCAACCACAGCCCTTTAGAAGTAAAGAGCTGTGTCTCCAAAGATGCCCCAGTAGCTCCCCATCTTCTTTTCTGCTGATTCACTGCACATGCTCTGTGCTGCTGTCACTTACTGAGCAGAGGGACCCACTCAAATAAACAGTGCACAAAGAATAGAAATCTTACAGTATACGGCTAATTAGTAATTAATACAGATAATTACTACATGGCAGCACAGAAACCAGTGCAATTAGCATCATAATTTAATAATCAGCCCTGTAGCATCAGCTTATATTACAGAGCAACCTCATTTTCTGATGGATAATTAGTGACGAGCCCTAAGCTTAGCTTCTCAACAGCTGCTCAGAGCCCACTGAGCATGTGAGTGTCACAGACACTTTCCAAGATGGTGACCCCCTGTGACAAGTTTGAAGTCCTGGATCATTGCTGCTATTGAGAAGTTGAAACTTTAGGCTGGTGCAATAAGTTCAGTACATAAAATATGGCATTTTTAGACACATTCATTTTTAGGGTTTAGTTCTCCTTTAAAAGATAAAAACCAGGATGGTGAGTCTGCTGATAAACAATCCTTGTCTGACATGTCCACTGCAAGCATCTGTTTTTCAGACTAACATCTTTAAAGACTAATGAGGGATACTGGAAGTCACATTTTCAAGAACAGCTGGAGGGCTGGGGCTGGACATCCTTGATTTAGGTTACCAAAGACAAGAACTGTCTTGAGTTTAGTTCTGAGGTTAAACCCCAAAGGAATGTCCAACAAGGCTTCAGCACAGAGGCAGCAGTGTCACGTATAACTTGTTTACAAGAACTCCAGCAGAGGGATACAATTAAACCAGAGGGAGCAGAAGCCTTCTTCTTTCAAAGGTGACTTAAGTTAGTAATTAGTCTTTCAGAGATTCCTTTGAACAAAGCAGATACAGTTTCCAAGAAAAACAGAAGCTGTAAAGGCTGCAGGCCAAAATAAGTTACTTTTTGAAAAAAAAAAATTCAAAAATGAAAGATATTTGGTTAAAACGTGAGGTGATCGCTGAGAGCAAAAGTGAAAATATCCAGCAAACATGTCAGTTATCTCTCCAGAGGGCTGTGTCACACATGGAGATTTCTTGCCGTTGCTTCCGGACCAGGGCCGGGCCAAGGTATTTTGGCACCCGAGGCAAGAGTTTCAATCAGTGCCCCCACCCGGTCCATTTCCCAACTTACCATTCATATTGCCCCATGTACCTGTGCCAGCAGCCATCATATTGCCCCTATTTGTACCTGCTCCAACGGCAGTCAAACCCTCAGATTGCTCCCTAGCCCCCAATCAGTACCTATGCCAGAGGCAGCTAAAATTCATAATTTTGCCCCTAATTTGTACCTGTGCCAGTAGGAGCCAAAAATCCATCATATTGCCATAAAGATGTGGGTACCTGTGCCAGCAACCATATTGCCCCATATACCTGAGCCAGGAGCAAAACCAATCCCTCATTTTGCCCCTGATCTGTACCTGTGCCAGCAGCAGCCAAAAAATCCACAAAATTTCCCCCAAATATGTACTTTTGCCAGCAGGAGCCAAGAGGGAGGTGGGGAGTGCTTTTGCGCGCAGTACGAATCACGGGCAAGAGGGGTTTGGAACGGGCAGTTTTATAAAATTGATACACTATTAAAGGCAAATCAAACCAGGGTTTGATAAAAAAGAAAAAAATTCCCCTTAAAAGTGCACCCCCCCATTATTGCACCCTAGGTGGGCGCCTACTCTGCCTACCCCTAGTTCCGGCCCTGTTCCCGACCCACAAATCACGGCAAAACAATGCCTGAAAAGGCGGACTATGGGAATATACTATATGGTAGCCTACAGTCACTATAATAGTGACTGTAGACACAACAGTCACTATAATAGTTTTGTGTTTTGTATACTACATTTCCCCCCAAAGACTTTATTCTCACTTTTAAAGCATTTTGGAACTACACCTTATCCCAAATTATTTAGAAGAATCTATTGCATCAGCTCTGATAAGAAAGTCTCAACATGTTGTAGAATACCTAAACCTACTTTTGCTTAAAGGGGACCTATCACCCTAAGAAATAATCCAAATTTCTTTTCTATCATGTTAGTTGAGCAAAATAAACTTTAGAAATACTTACCCAGGCAAACAATCTCCACACAATGCATTGCTTGTTGATGAACAGTTTGCTTTCTGCAGGCGGTTAACTGAAGCGCAGTCAAGGCAAGGTTTGCATTTCTGAAAGCCCCAGTCTTCCTTGAATCGGTTTGGCCTGCAGGGTAAGCACTGTGCATCTTCTCCATATCCAAAACCACATTCCTTAAAGAGAAAAATATTGGATATATTTATTAGTCATCCATGCTATATTCAGACACTTCCTGCTAGACATCTTGCAATATTTAATAAATGCATGCCCCCACATCAATAAGCCATTTCCACATGCTGGTTCCTTGCAAAAAAATTATCCCACTCATTGAGTGACACTGGGCTACAAAGTTGTCAAACAAGACAATAATCAATGACATGAACTAGAATAGAGACTGCAAATGTATTTTCATGAAAAACATATAACGTCCCTTAACGTGTGTTCCCTACTTCATAATTGTAAAGGCCCATACATGGGCCGATAAAAGCTGCCAACAGACCAAGTCAGCAGCATATTGGCCTGTGTGTGGGGCCATCCGTGGGGCATCAACCAATCAATATCTGTCCGAAAGTTGGGCAGATGCCGATCGAGCAGGGTAAAAAATGTCGTCCGCATCTGTTCGTTGATTCGGTCCCGCATTCTGACCACCCGTATTGCCTCCATTCTGATCGTTGGGCCCTATCAGCCCGATATCGCCCACTTTAATGTGGACATATCAGGGATATATCCGCTCGTTTTACGACACTGCCAAACGAGTGGGTCTCCCTGTGTATGACTACATTCAGTCCAAAAGAGTGAGGCTTGTAAGCAACACAGGATGCCTTTTCCTTAGTGAAAAAAAAGAGAGGTTTTCATTTTTTTCCCAGTTTTTCACCATGCCAGAATCATACTTTGTGGCGTCTAGAGAAGAGGAGACTAGAAGGCTGGAACTCAATATGAAGTGTGGTCTTGCAACCTTCTGTAAGATTCCAATGTTAATATAGAAAAGGCCTGATAACTGATGGTCTTTAGCTGTAGGTGAAGTAAACATTTGACAGCTGAAGGGTTTTATTTTGGGCAGTATCAATATAAAATTCTACTGTCACCATCTTTACCTACTGTCACCATGTTGCCCAATACCACCTAATATCTGCTTACCTAAAACAGTTTCTCAGCTGGGCCGCACTATCTACAGGGCTCAGGGTAATCACTTCTGTTTACAACTTCTTAAAAACAGCTGTCATGGCCCCAAAGGAGACATCTTGTTAAGGCAGATGTTTGGAAGCTCTGCTGTCCGGAAGCCGAAGCAATATAAAGGTTGTTTTTGTGTGATGAACGTAAGCATCTCAAATATAAACTGAGAAGCAAAACCAGCTGGTGTAAGCGGGTAAAGCAATTAAAGCCACTTCTTTCTGAACGAGGAAAGTAGGTCCAGAACTTTAATGATCTCTGGGGCTTACTGAAAACAAAGAGCTGTGTTTCCAGGCTCTGATGTGTTTCCCAGTGCTAATAATCTCCCTTACTTCTATAAGCAACAGCTAGTCATCCACTTTATTCGAGAAGCGGCCCAACATTTGAATGATAATAGCTTCTTGAGGATTCCCACTGCCTCATTATTACAAGCTTATGGTAGAGCTCTGTGAGGTAATCTAATTAAGCCAGCTATGTGAATGTTTAGAAGCTCAAGGCAAGCTCAGAGAGGCATTCCACTTAATGGTGAATGGAAAACTATACCTTTTTTATGTTTGCTGCCAAAAGGAACTGCATGTAGTGCAAACCAATGGTGGCAATGTGTTGGATGGGGGGGGGGACTTGCAATGTTGTGTAATAAAAAAAACCAAATCCCTTTGCATCCCAGATCAAATCACATTCCACTAAAGGCTTTTCTCTTCTGTTTGGGAGAAGGCCTGCATGGAATGAAACAGGTGCCTTGGCCTGGTCCCAGACTCATTTATCTGCTATAAAAACACATCTTTATTCTTATAGATTGATACCAAGTATATGCAGAGCTAAATCGTGTTATTCAGGTACAGAGAGCCCAGCCCTGCAAAAATCTATTGAGTATATAAAACACAAAATTATCACCTGCTCTAGTAACCCATAGCAATACATTCTGTGTTTGGCACCTGAAGGGCAGGAAGATTAAGTGGCTTTTATATGGCAATGAGGAATTTTTAACGTATATAATACTGGAATTAAACCCGTCTCCTCAAAGTCTACATCTGGATATACACATACCTCCCAACATTTTGGAAATAAAAAGAGGGACCAAAGAGTTGCCGTGAAACTTTATGAAAGTTTGAACATTTCTGTGTTTTTTTCCAGTTTTGCTATAGAAGCTGAATTGCCCTTTAGGGTAAGGACACACTGAGATTCAAGGCGACTAAATCTCCCTGAATCTCCAGGTATGACATTACCCTTAAACTGTGAGTCTAACTTTTCCCAAGGGACCTGTTATCCTATATTGTTACAATTACTTATTTTCTTATCTCAAAATTGTTACAAAACTATGTTATCTGCAGCTGTGGCTGTTCTGGGCTCTCTGTTAAAAGCCAATTAAGTTAGAAATTTTGTTTCTTTTTCTGGCGTTTCAGTGCAGAGAAAAACGGGACTTTCTAGTACAAACGAGGGACTGTGGGTTGAGCTGTCAAAAGAGGGATTGTCCCTCTAAAAACAGGACAGTTGGGACTTATGTATACACATATCTACTCATTTAGTAAGGCTAACAAACAAGTGTATCTTTTCTCAATCTGCCCACCCCATTGGTGGCCCAAAGGCCAATCAACAGATTACGAGGACCTGTGAAGGTCTACTGGAAAAGACAACATCCATGGCCTGATGCGATCCTTGCTCAGTGGCATATTCCAGCCATCCCAGGCCATATTTGAATGAGGCCCAAATTTGGGCGCATGTACTCCTATATGAATAATCCCTAGAGCTCTGGAGCCAGGGGGCTCGTGAAGCGACCGGGCGGTAGGACCCAGCGGCCTAGGGGGGCCAAGCCCAACATCCAGGCCTGGATGTGGTCAGAGATGTTGGTGGAAGATGTCATCATTTTGGGCTTCCAGAAGATATACAGTTTTTTACAAAAATAATTTATTGGTCATCTCTTTAAATCCCTTTTTAAATGTTAAAATATTTTGTCTAACACACTACACATCACGTAACTGGCCCTCTACTTTACACAGCATTGATGTAATTTAAACCATAACAAAAGCTTCCATAAATTGTGAAGCAATAGCAGCGCCATCACATATCTGCTTTTTTTGCGACCACTGCTACCCAGTTGCGAGTATACTCTGAGAGTATGTTTTTAGTAGAGATGCCAACCTGTATCTGGAGGGATCAGGGTGCATCTTATCCACGACCCCACAAATGCTTGACTGCTTTGGATGAATATTGGAGAAGGTGATACTTTGCAAATTACGGACAGCGAGTGATTACTGTGGGGCAGAAATGAGGGTGACTCCCAAAAAATAAAGGTAGGTTGACATGTCTGTTTTAGGTATGCACCAAATACAGGATTCTATGGAAGTGGTGGGAATCTTACAATTAATACTGCTATGATGTGATTGTTTATAAGACTGTAACATGTATACTGTGGTCTATACAGCAAATGATTTGCCCCCTACTGTAAAATATAAGGACCTTTTTAAGTCACCAAAGAGTCACCAAATCAAGTGCTTTTATACAGGCCATGGACCTCAAATGTAACTATATTTTACATAAGGGGTGCCTAATTTCTTTAAAAAATCATTTCAATTGATCATGTGACATCACCAGGAACCATTTATAAAGATACATTTTAAAGGTTATTCATGGCTTCTGTATATGCTTTTTTTTGTGTAGAGCGCAACCTCATTTTCAAAAAGTATTACAACATATGTGGGGGAATGTAATAAAAGTCGGTAACGGAAAAAATATTCGCAATGCGAAAAGTTATGCCTTTGTGCGAACAAATTTGCCTTTGCGCGAATTTAATGTAGCTTTTGCGAACCTGGAAACTGTTTAGCGACCACTTCCGACAGGGGAAGATTACTGAAAAAGTTGTTTGTTTCAAAAGATTACGACACCTTCAAGCTCTTCTTAAAATAGCAATTAAAATTCGCAATGCAATAACCATTTAAGGAAGAGTATTACATTGCAAAAATGCAAATTTTTATTTGTGCAAATTGCGACTTTTATTACATTCCCCCAATGGTGCCTTAATTTAATAAAAAAATGAATCACCCATTAGAAAAAGTAGGAGAAAGAAACCCAGCTGGCTAGCAGAACACAACATGCATCCGCCTGCTGAGAATAGAATGCTGTCTTCAAATAATTATTTTGCATATTAAGAAAAAAACGAAGCTAATTGGTTGAAAGGCTTACTTTGATACGAGTGCCAGGGAGTCAAGGCCTACACATTCACATTTAAATAGTTCTAGCAAAGAGCAGATTTCCTGCTTTCCATCTGAGGAAAGATTAGGGCTGAAGCCAAAGCAGGGGTATTCTTCCTGCAGTAGGATGTGAGACGGTGTGTAATACGGAGATTGTGCTTTAAGGCAGCCACATGCACAGAGCTCCGACATGTCGTCTTTGTGTAGGAGACATAAAAGCTCTTGAAGATTTAGAAACTCGCTTAAAGGCACATTGAGTCATACAAAACTCAGTTGTGAAATTCCGAAACCTTTACAAACGAACAAGCCCCACAGACAGCCTCAAAGGATTTCCAAGAATAGAGGACTTTAGGTTTCATTCCTAAGTAACAAATGCTAGTTTCCCCATCATAACAGATGCATTTCATAGATAACCCTCGTCCCAGGGGCAACTCTGCTGTTGAAACACAAGTAAAAAGTCAGCTTATGCTGCCGCCTGGAAAGTCATTCTGAATGCACTTAACTGTTTACATCATAATTGCCAAACATATTGCTAGTTGGTCAGCTAAATGATCTTGTCCATGAGCCAATAGTTTTTTTATTAGAAGTATATGGTTATATAGCCCATTGGTGGTCGTATTTTAGAGAAGTGATAGTTTAGCCAAATATAATTACGGTTGTGGAAGACATAATTAAAAAAGAAGATGGAGGTGATCCCACTGGTTTGTCAATCACCATACAGACTACAAGACAATGGACTCAATTCTATGGAAAGTACTTTGAGGTTTATTTAGAAAGATGGCACTAAACGTCATTGTGTGCTGTTATCATTCTGCCTCCAATGTATCTCCTCGCTGACGGTCCATATTATTGGTCTACATTGTCTTGCACTGAAAGTCCAATGACTTTATAGGTAAAATCAAACAAGCTTTGTTAGTAGAGTCCTCTGCTCAGGACTCAATATTCTGTTGGCTGACGACCCCAATTGACTGGCAGGATACCAATGGAACTGGCCATCAGAAATACAATATGGTTTAACCCAGGGG
Source organism: Xenopus laevis (assembly GCF_017654675.1). NCBI lineage: Eukaryota > Metazoa > Chordata > Amphibia > Anura > Pipidae > Xenopus > Xenopus laevis. The sequence continues at coordinate 166,509,110 of NC_054373.1, forward strand.
TCCCAAACCGTCGTTCTGTGGCCCAGAACCAGGCAGCGGACAGTATTGAACTGAGCTGCCGAGCCTAGCGGACAATTATTGCGGTGCACCAGAATTGGACGCTGACCCCATCCTTGCAAAAAAATTTGGCTCAAAAAATTTGCCTTTTTTATATAAATAAAAATTTGCCTTTTTTCCCCCAGGCCAAAAAAGTTTGGAGACCACTGGTTTAGCCTATCTGAGTACCTAGACGAACCTGCACTTAAAAAGTTTATTTTAGAATTTAATTTTGATTTGTATTTTTATGTTTTTCTTTTCTGGTTGAGCAGTACTTACTCCAGATGTTGAATGCTATCAATACCATATGTAATAACTGCATGTAAAAAATATTAGAAAAATATGGAAAAAATAAAGTTTAAAAAAAAAAAATATACAGGTATTTTTTTAATATTATTTTTGGACCAACTAGCTAGTTGGACTTCACGTGTCATCAGTCTTTTATACTAGAAGTAAATGAAACCAATTTATGTATTTTAAGGCAAAATAAAGTTGTCTTTAATCTAGAAGTCTAAACATTGACCTCATTGCTCAAATGTTTTAGGCTCAGCCTTGGTGTTTTGTCACACTTTGTCTCAATAGAAGAAAAGAAGGTGCAAAACACCACGTCATTGGCCAAAGTGCTACAGAAGAATTTTGCAAGGAGATATGGTTGTTTATGGTATTAAGACAAATAATGGCCCTCTGAGAAAAGTATTTTTGGCTTCAGTTGGTTTTAAGTCACATATGAATTTATGTGGAAATACTACAATACTATTGACTTTAAGTCACATTGCCCATTACAAGTGATGAAGTGGAGGCTGAACTTGGACTTGTGTCTTTTTTTCCAAACTCAACTATTATGTTACAGCATTCGGAAACGTGTTTAAAGTCTTGTACCTTTGATGGCTCCTTTCCAGGTCCACATTGTCTGCATGGCCTACAATTTCCAGTGTTATCAATATACTCCTGTTCTCTGCAGTCTCCAACTTCAGAAAGTGTTCTGCCAACCTAAGGGTCAAAAATGGAGAAATTTTAATAAAAATCATATATAGCCAAAAGATATAGATAAAACTTGATTTTATGCCACATCGTGTCCTGATGCGTTTCATATCTAGAGATATGTAATCATAGGCACATTTTCAAACCAAATGTTACAAAAATTTAAACCTCACAGGAGGATATGATGCAAAGATCAATCCCTCTCAGGATTAACCCTAGTTTAGTCACCCTGGTTTAGGAACTCCAAAAGAAGTCCTTTTAGCAAAAAAAAAAAATAACATAACCTATAGGTAACCTTGTATGTACATACATTTTTTGAAAAGTAGTTTTTCTGTGTCAGTACAGGTATGGGACCTGTTATCCAGAATGCTTGGGACCTGGATTTTGGATCTTCATATACTAAAAATCATTTAAACTTGAATTAAACCCAGAAGGCTTGTTTTGACTCCATTAAGGATTAATTATATTTTAGCTGGGATCCAGTACAAGGTACGGTTTTATTATTACAGAGAAAAAGGAAATCAAAATGAGAATTATTGATTAAAAATGGAGTCTATGGGAGATGGTCTTCCAGTATTTCGGAGCATTCTGGATAACGGATGCCATACTTGCATCACTTTAAGACCACTGAAAACTATTTAAACGTTACATAAACAGCATCAATAGGATTGTTTTACCACCAATATGAATTCATGCAGCGTAGTTTTGATCAAGGACAAGCTACGGTTTTATTATAACAAGGAAAATGGAAATCGTTTTTAAAAAATTGGAATTATTTGCTTAAATGGACAGTATGGGAGATGGCCTTCCTGTAATTTAGTCTTCTGGATATCAAGTTTCCAATGAAGAGATCCTATACCTGCACCTACAGACACCCAAACAGACATGAGCCATCTAACCCCCACTTTTAATAAAGAATACATGTGAAAATGCCTATTGTGCAATCTCACATGCCCTGAAGCATGTACTTTTTATATATGCAATACAACCCTTAAAACATGACAGTTACCTCTACAATATCTAATTATAAGCAGGGAGTTCAGTCTGCCACAGTAATATCCTTCTGAAAAGAGAGTGCAAGTAGAATTATGCGGAGGTCAGACTAAATGAAAAGATTTTGTACAACCCAGGGAATATCCTGGAGGCCCCCCACAACCCTTATCTCGTGTGACAATCTGTTTTAGGGCTGTGCTATTCTACTACACTAACTCTGCATCTTTAAAGTAACATCATGTCTAAGAACTTGGCTCCAAAGAAAAATAACAATGAAGAATTCTACAGAACATTAACGTAAGCTAGTCAAAACAAAAAATTACAGGTTGTTTGGATAAGAGAATCATTTTTATAGCAATGTCTTTCTATAAAGGGATGTGATTTCTTATTGTAGTTCTAGTCCAGTTATACGCTTACCTTCCAGCCCCTATATAAGTTTACAATGCGCTTTGTTGTTGTTTTTGATCAGTAAAATAATACATAGCCATGGCTTTCTCTCCATTAAACACCAGCAAACAAATTCTTCTATAGAATTTTGACAGGTTTTAGGTAGCAAAGTGTTCCATCCAAATGTTTACAATTTTTGCTAAATTGCTAAATTTTTATAAATCAAACATATCTGCAATCGGGGTTTTTTTTATGAATCAGAAGAAAACATCCAATCTTGATCACTCCCTTTGCTCCTAAGGGGTAAATTTACTAAACGGCGAAAAAAAATTCGCTAGCGGCAGCTTCGCAGCCATCGCAACACTTCGCCAGGCATAAATTCGCTAGGACAATGCAAATTTACTAAAATGCAAAATTGCGTCCAGGGTGCCGAGTGCTGGCGAATTTTCGCTAGTGTTACTTCAGCAATCAAAGCTAAGAAGCGCTAGTGTTCAATTCTACCTAGCGCAACTTCGTTAGAGGTCTTCGCTCAGGCTAATTTGCATATGGTGGAAAATTTAATGTTGAATGGACGAATATGTTGCAGCAAATACATTACACAAGTCCAGGGAATCTTAATAAAGACAAAAGAGTTGTTATAATGCCCTACACATGAGCCCACTGTATAGTTAATGTTCCATATGTTAGAAAATGTATGGGGGAACACGGTTACCCAAAAAAAGTTTTAAGGACTTTTGCAGCCTATCACTCTGAAAAAGGAAAAGACACCTGCGTTTTTTGGGACTTAGAAACTTTCCACTAAAAATATGATTTAAGTAACAGAAGATTGAGGAAGATCTATGCACTCCAATGCACTTCGCCTAGTTTGAACTGGGAAAGGCAAGTCTGTTGAAAGTGGTAATCAGTAAAATCCGCATCTTAGTGAATTTGCAGAGTAACGTCCATTCGCCGGATCGAAAATACCCCTGGCAATAGAGTGCAAATGACTGCTAGTTTCTGTCTCTTTCGCTAGCGAAGTTACGCCTGCGCCCGATCGTAAATTGGCAAAGTGCCTGAAAGCGGTAACGCTGGCGAATCGTCACCAGCGTTAGTCACTTCGCCTTTTAGTAAATCTGCCCCTAAGTGTTTGGCTAAATTACTGTATATTCAAAACCGTATGTGATTTTTAAAGCTCTGGACAATTTAATTAGCCTATTTTCACCCACAACTGAAAAATACAAATTCAGTATTTTAAAAACAATGGATTTGGTGCAATGCCAGTTTTAGAGTCCAAAAGTCAGTAAGCAACAACCCCTCTACAAAAATACTTGATTAAAAAAGCCTACAGAGCCTTTTAGGACACTAGCACATGGGGCGATACATATTATTTTGCCCCCCAGTGTAATTCCCAGCTTGCTGAGTGGGTAGCAAAGCACTGTGAATTGCTCCTCAATTTTCTTTATTGGAATTTGCCTAAACGCACATGTCGATCTTATGAGCCATTCCGATATACCCACTGCCTGTAGGTCCAGGCCACTACCATTTATGTGAACGAAGGTGCAATTCAGGTTGATTTGTTGTACACCATGTTCTAGCAGACACTGGTTTCCTACACAATTCTATGGAATCTCTATTCCATGAGACATAATAATCACCAGGAAATGTCCAGGCTGTGTCCTCAATGTCCATGAGGAGATTTCAGCCAGCGGAAACATTTGAAATGATGGTCATTATTAACAGAAAAGATGCCCCTAATTCCTGGGAAGATTATTTTACATAATTGAGATGAGAGTTGCACTCATTAATGATACCCTGGAGACCCCGCACTGTCAGGATATGAAGCTGAACTGTAAATGAGGAGCACCTCTGCACCCGTTGATGGGAGTTGTGAAAGTTACCCTATGATAAGAAATATGGAGTATGAGGAAACGCTAGAGGCTCACTATCTTGTTTCACTTTACAAGTCTGCTTCACTCAACTCTCTGTTATAGATTTCCTTAGTTCTCTAGTTAGAGTTCCTTAGGTCAAACCCTGTCCTTCATAGAGCTTGGAACCTTATGGTACTGCTTTAACGGACACATTATTTTAATCTTCACTCGAAAAGGAACGGCTACTCATTCATTGGCTGCTTGGAGTACTTTGTAATATTTAATGATACATGGAGGCGCCACATTGTCAGCCTATGAAGCTGACATGGGATTCAGAAGCACCTCTACACCTGTTGATGGGAGTCCCTATTTTTTTAGTCTTTGAGAAGAATGACAAAACAAAAGTGAATTTATCAACTGGTTGCATTTGTGCTCCACCTATTTTCATAGCCCTTTGCATTTTGACCTGTCTCTTTTTTGCCATGCTTCCCTCTTCTGCAAAAAACGTTGACCAAGAAAGATATTATGGAGTAAGAGGACACACTAGAGGGCCACTATACTTTCTCATTTCGTATTACAAGGTTTCCTTGAGCTTTTTTTCTTAGGTTCTCTAGTTAGAGCTCCTTAGGTCAAATTCTGTCCAGCCTAGAACTTTGAACCTTGCGGTACTGCTTTTGATAGCACATTTTTTTTAACCTTCACCAGACCAGAAAAAGCTACTCATTCATTGGCTGCTTGGCGCACTTTTATGCATTAATTATACAACATTTTTCCCCTAACCACTTAATGGCCCATTAAATCAGACAGATAGTGGAGAATTATACATATATGGATTTATGGAATGGTCACATTTGGCAGTAAAATGAGAAGTAAAAAAAAAAAGTTTAGAATGTTTCCATGTTTTAATCATATATAAATATAATCACCAGTGCTGAGACTGAGACATTTATATTTCTCCCTTGTGACAGGATAAATGGCTGCCTTTAAAAACCATTTGAAAGTCATTTTTAAGATGATGCAACCATGCATGACATTCAGATTCAAACCAGAAGACTGGCGTGGGCTTAAAACAACACGTGGAGCAGCCTGTAGTACTTTTTTTTTTCTGAAGGGAAAATATGTGATTAATCTGTGCTATTTCATTACTCATGTGAACAACCATGAGACACGTTAATGCTCTTGAAGTCAGTTGTTATTGGTTCCATAATCGCACTGAACTAATGCCCGTATACCCATGATTTTAAGTGGTTTGAAAGAGAATGTATAATTACATTTCAAAATCTAAAGCTGTAGTCATTAATTATATATTTTAAAACATCTAGAGATTGCACAAGTCTTTTGAACAGTCAAATCTTAAATTTTCTACGAACACCATTCCCCATGATCTGTTAAGAGTCAGACCGCTACACAGATAGACCCAAGGTGACTGGTTGCCCAGAGAAATGCCATGAGTTTAAAGGAGAAGAAAAGTCTTCTTCCACTTGGGGGTGCCAAATGTTAGGCACCCCCAAGTGACTATTGCAACTAAAAAAAAAATACACTTGCTAGTTCAGGAATGAAATTTTATATTGTAGAGTGAATTGTTTCCACTGTAAACAGTGTAATTTAGAAATAAAAACGACATCATAAAAATCATGACAGAATCCCTTTAAGCACCCCTCAGGTTAAAAGGGCTTCCCTAGTCCATAAATTAAATGACTTACTAAAACTTCCATTATTAAAGTAACATACTATCCTTCTTTTCAGTACAGGGACTAGTTGACAGTTCTAACACAGATAAGTGGCATATAGGTTTGGCACCTGGCCAGTATTTCATGGTCTAGCGGGTAAAACATCAGCCAAGCCTGGGGCCAAAATTACAAATCTACCGGCAATATATTTGCCCGTAAATTTGTAAGTATCTGGCGTTCCATCCACAAACTTCGCCCTTCTGCCCTTTCCTTCTATTACATGCCCAACTCTGTAGAACCAAACCGTGCTGCTGCCCCTTTATGTCATGATTCCGCCCAATAAACATCATCATCATCTTACCCCTCACAGTTCTGCCCCACTTCCACATCAAAGTGTATAACTAATTTCATATAGGAAGGTGGCAACCCTAGCTGCATACCATCAATGTGCTGGGAACTTTTGCAAAAATATTCTGGGGGGGACCAGCAAGCACCCCAGGTCCTCAAACCCCAACCTTGCTGTGGCATCGTCCACTAAAACAGGCAAATAATTGGGCAGCAAAGTCTGGCCAACTGGGGAGGGGAACTATCATACCCTGGGTCCACAGTATGGTAGTTACATCAATGCACCAGATTTTATGTTTTCATGTATGATTTTATGCCTCGCTCAAAAGTTAACCCACAAATGTAATAAAAGGAACTAGGTTTGCCCATTAGCAGTAATCCACAGCAACCAATAAGATGTTTGCTTTTAAACAGCTGACCAGTAAATGCCACCTGCTGATTGGTTGCTATGGATTACCGTTCTTGGGCAAACTTAGTGCCTTTTATTACATAAACCCCAAAGAGTTTGAATATTTTTGTTATCTAGAAAATTAGTGTAGCCTAAAAAATATTATGCATTGTTGTTATTATGCATGTATTTAAAAATACAGTTACATACTCTATTAAAATCCACCCCAAATAAAAACTTGCAAGGGCATTTAAAAAGTTACTGGAAAAGACAAAAAAAATCACTGTCTTAATAAAACAACCACAAAACATTTATTACAGGTTTGAACATGACTGCATGTCGTTATTTAGCAGCTATGTTTTAATAAAACTGGATGACACACAGCAACGTCCATTCTGCGAGTAATTAAATACTGATGCTAGATGGGAAGAAACCATTTATGGCTCAGAACAGGGGTTATAGGGGTAGTTCACCTAAAAATCAACTTTAGCATGATGTAGAAGGCAGTATCCTGCAGCAATGTAGAAATGGGATTCATTTGATATTTTGAGTGATTTTTTAAAAATATTTACAATTTTGGATTGCATGAGGCTGGGAATTTCCAGCTGCTATATAATTGCTAAGTAGATCTTCAGAATGGAAGATCAATAGGAAAGCATCTGAATAAGGTAAGCAATTACATTTAAAAATCAACCCTCACATTTTATGCCAAATTGTGCTTCTCTGCGCTAGCAATTTGGATGCTCCGGACCTCCCTGGACCCCCTCCGGTGTCAAAAAAGGTGAGCATGGAGGGGGAGCGGCAAAGGGGCTAGAATCGCCCCTAATTGGATACAATACTCTCACATACATTATGAGCAAACAAAACAGAGATGGGTCTCAAGAATTTTATCTTTCCTTGCTACTTACCAAGCACAGCAGCAGAACCAACACCATTCTGTATGTTTCCAGAGGTAAAGAAAATGCCATTCTTCTCACTTATTTATAATGAATACCTAAACAGAAAAAACAAAATACCATTACTATTAATATAAATAAGCTGTAAATCTACAAAAAAAATAAAATAGATTTTAAAGGGCCATCCCCCTCGCTGCATCGCTAGTGCAGAGAATGCAATTTAAAAAACAGGAATGAATCTCTTAAATGTATCAATAGCGACTTTTTGCCACCCCTGGGAACCTGAGGCGCGTTTTTCAACTTTTAAATCATTTTTAAGCATTTTAAACTTATAAAACAAGATGGTTTCAGGTGGAAAACCAAAGAGATCTGGATGCCAGTGGACAGCATGGTTGACAAAGTCTTAAATTTAAATGAGACTTGAGGAATTAACGCAGACTGAACTCATGTGAGCCTACTGGAGCTAAGTTCACCCTATCCTTCCATTAGTTTTGTGGACGGTGGATCATCTGCTGATCTAGGAGCCAGGGCTTCAACTTCACCACAGCCTCAATAAGTTGGTGCTGTCATCCTGACTGGATTTTTAAACCTGCCGATTGATATCTGAGCAATTTTTGGCCAGATATTGGTCAGGCAGTCCCATCTGAGGACCCATACATGGGCCAATAAGCTACCGACTCAGTCTGGAAGGTTTTGGATCAGCAGATGATCCACTGTCCAAAAAACTCATGGAAGGATAGGGTAACCTTAGCTCCAGTAGGCTCACATGAGTTCAGTCTGCGTTAATTCCTCAAGTCTCATTTAAATTTAAGACTTTGTCAACCACCTTAAAGGAGATTTCAACTCCCCAATAAGAAAGGTCTCAATTAAATTTAAGACTATATCAGCCACCTTAAAGGAAAATAAACTCTCCAATAAGAAAAGTCCCATCAACTACCCTAGATAGTCCCCCCCTCCCTGCTTCCCCCACATAGTTCATTAATCCTGAAAATGTCCATAACAGCATGCTTGTGTATTTATGCAGAATAGCACAGCGGAGCTCATGGGGGCCATCTTCCAGATCTTTGGTCTTCTTCTGTAAGGGAGCTCCGTATCGGTGCATGTGCAGTTGCAGCAGTCTGGTATTTGTAGCAAATGCGTCATGAATTGCCCAAAGGGAAGGAAGATTATCCGAAGAAGACCGAAGATACGGAAGATGAAGCCCATGAGCTCTGCACAGATACGTGAGCATGCTGTTGGGGACACTTTCTGGAGTAATGAACTATGCGGGTGGGGGGAAGCAGGGAGGGGGGAATATCTAGGGTAGTAGATGGGGCTTTTCTTATTGGGGGGGTGGGGGTTTAGTTCTTCTTTAAAAGCACTAAGTTCACCCTAAGCTTCCATGCACTTCGCATCATGATTTTTAAAAAAATTGAGCAGAAGTTGCAGAGTGCAGGGTCAGCGGGCACAAGACAGCCCAGTCCTTACTGTCGGCCACAGAGCCTGGCAGTTAGCACAGAGACCTGTTAAGGCTGGAATTTGCACCTAAGTTAGGGAACAGGAATGGGAACACCTTTATGCCCACCCTTTATGAATACAGTACTGTTAAACATAGGCACTGCTGAATTCATGGGGAGTAAGCAGGTCTCTGTACTCCATTTCGGAGCTTAAAAACTGGTGTTTGTGGAATGCTGTGCCATACTTTGAACTTGGTCGTAGCTCAATCGAGCAAGCCCTGCCTGTACATCAGCATCGCTATAAACACAGTACCATGGCTTGTACACACATCTAGCTGAGACTTGCTCTGTCCTACTGGCAGATTCTCACACACAAAGAGAAACAGACTCGTAACTTCAAACAGAGATAATTGCAAGGTCAGAATTGAAAAGTCCCAGAGTTCAGGCTGCTCAGCACAGTGTCAAGCCCTGATCTCGGAAACATTTCCCTGCTGGCTGTATCCTGGACGGACTCGGCTTCTTGAAATTCGGCTCATAACAATCCCTTTGATCTCCCAGCCCCAGGCTACAGCAACAACGGCCACTGACAGAGAGCCAGAAGAACAGGTATTTCTTTATATATTGAGTTCTCCTCCTCACATAATGATCAGAGGGCATCATAAATCTGTCTACAAGACTTTAATTTCCTCTCCCAGCCCGAGCCTTTATCTCTCTCTGAAGGGGGGGGGGGTTGCTAATGCTGCCTGATAATGATATAGAAAACTGTAAAATAGCTTTTGGTACATTTAATAAAATATTTAAAGACTAAATCTTCATTAAGGGCAGAAACACGCTCAGATTCGGGGAGATTAGTTGCCCAGCGACAAATCTCCTCTTCTTCTGGCCGACTAATCTCCATGAACTGCCTCCTGCCAGCTAGAATCTAAATCGCCGGCGGGATGGCAATCTGTTCACTTTGTTTTCCAAAGTCGCCCAAAGTTGCCTTACAAGGAAATTTTGGGCGACTTGAAAAAAGAAACGCTCCGTGTGCCATTCCATCTGTGATTTAGATTCTAGCCGGCGGGAGGCAGTTTAGGGAGATTAGTTGCCCTGACGAAGAGGCAATTTATCGCAGGGCGACTAAATCTCCCCAAGTGTGTGTCTCTGCCCTAAAAATATACAGTACCATAGTTTGAACCACACCCGTAGCATTTCCCAAACCAGGAACATAGATCACTTTCATGTCTCAGTCATGGCTGTATTAAGCGAGCCTTTCATCTAAAATAAATTCTGCTCTTTCCTGCTTACTCCTATGCTTATTCAAAGGGATTTCCCTTTAGTTCTGTCACAAAACATCAACAAGTTTACTATTAAGTATCCCCTTTGGGACAGTTCAGAAGAAAGTTGCAGCTAGGTGTCCGTCACCAGCTTAAAGGAACAGTAACATAAAAAAATTAAAGTGTCCTGCACTGGTAAAACTGTTGTATTTGCTTCAGAAACACTACTATTGTTTATATAAATCAGCTGCTGTGTAGCAATGGGGGCAGCCATTCAAAGTAGAAAAGGCTCAGGTTACAGAGCAGATAGCAAATAAGCTCTGTAAAACATAATGATGTTATCTGTTATCCACTATTTAATCTGTGCTATATTTCAATTTCCGCCATTGTTACAGAGCAGCTTGTTTATATAAACTATAGTAGTGTTTCTGAAGTCTGATGCACAACGAATGATAACGAAAAATGTCCGTGTGCTGGTTCAAAATACATACATAATGAATAGCCAATAATCACACTCACAGGAATTGCTCATAGTGAAAAAATTAAAACATTTATTGCAAAGTTTTGGCCCCTACTTGCGGCCTTCTTCAGGAACATAAAAACTGTACGAACAAACGTGTTTTTAAAGGAGAAATGGCGCCAACCAGTCTTTCCAATGACGTCATTAGTGGGAGTGATCGCATCTCCCGGCATGTATTTGTTTCTGTAGTCGCTATCCCAGCTGCACGCTTCTCCTTGGTAGCATATGCAATCCGATATAAACAGTCACATTTTTTACCGCACCTGCGCGGTGCTTGTCTTTGCACAGTAAATATATATATAGATATATATATATATATCGAGTACAAATTTTGACTGTTAAGTTAGATGTTGGGAACTAAGAATTGTACTGATATACTACAAAGATGAATATTAGAAGATGACTACCATTGTGACCCAGCAATCAAGATTGTCTTTCACCCAACTGGTGTCTACCTTTAGACGTCTCCATCCTTCGCCTTCCTCCTGAGGTCTCCCACCAAAATGATATCTCCTACTTGACATCTTCCATTCAACTGATGCCACCCACTCAACTTATAAGCAGCATGCTGTTAAGGTTAAACTTATACTTTGATATATAGTCCAGATCTTGGATTTTCACATCTACTAACTCCTTGGGACTTTTTTCAGTATAAATTCTATCTACCCACAAACCATAGTATTCATAAATGTAAAAAAAAAACATACCAAATGTAAATATTAAAAAATAAAGTTTACTCAAATACATTCATAGCCTGGAGTCTTATACAGCCTAAATACAGTTTCCCATCTGAACAGGTAATTGTAACATTAATTAATAACTGTATACTTCCAGGGTACAGCTAGTTCTAGCTTGTTTTCTTCGACTCAGATTCATTAATAGAACATTCCCAACAAAGAAACTGTGAGAGTTCTGTAAACAACAAGTAACATGCAACATAGTCCTCTGTTACTCCAGGGGATTTTGGGGCTTTAATAAAAAGGATACATTTAAATAAAAAAGTCCAGTTTCTTAGTACTGGTATTTTTAATAAAAAAACTGCAAATATTTAACATTTTAAGAAACATTTATTTGTGAGACAACCATAAGGCAATTACAATTATTACTAGAGAATACACGAAAATCTTAAATCACCTATCACATCAGATTATAAAATGTCCTTAATAACGTCCTTGGTTAATATTGGTGCTTAATGAGTTACATGACACTTTGAAACTTGTGTAATATAAGAAATAATATACACCCAACGTTACAATATAAGCATAGTATCATATGAATTATATGCATCTCATCTGTGACTTTAAGGACCATGGCCGACGAGGAAATTTGTCACCTGCAATTAAAATGCACCACTGCGGTCAACAAATCTCCCTAAAATGCTTCTCCAACTACACTGGTTAAGCCTTGAAGTTACCCAAAGTTTCCTTGCAAGGCAACTACGAGCAGCTTTGGAAGAATGATGCGACGCGTACGCTTTACCACCAATTTCAATTATGGTCAGTGGAGAAGCATTTTCGTGAGATTTGTCGCCCGCAGTCATGCATTTTTATCGTGGGCAACAAATCTCCCCATCGGCCATCACCCTGATATTTTGTTTTTAATTCGAATACACGCATAATTCGACCTTGAGGTCATTTAAGAAAAAAAATTTGAATGTCTAATATTCATTCAAATGGTTCCAACCCAATGATTCGAAGCGTATTAGATTTGTACAAATCGAGTTTTTCTCCCAAAAAAGCCCTCAAATGTCAGGAAGGCTATTAACATCTCCAAATGGCTCAACGGACCTCTGCCATTGACTTGTACATGAACACAGCAGGTTTTAGGTGGAGAATATTCGATTTAGGACTGTTTCCATGGTCAAGGTGTGATAAATCTCACATCTGAATTTACATTCAAATAGGGGGATTAAAATTCAAATGTGTGAATTTTGACCCTCAAAAATTTGAATTCCAACTATTTGACCATTGATAAATCTGCCCCTTAGTGTTATTGTCTCTTTAATAAATGATGTCTGGTTGCCATGGTTTATTGCACTGGCCTATATGCTTTGTGAATTACACCTGTATCTTAAAACAATTTGTGAAGGTTTCCCCAAGCTTCAGTAGGAATCACATATTTACAAGCAGTGTAATCCTACTAATTATTGCAATAATCCAAGGCAGAGAAGACAGGCTTGTAAAGCTACTTTAAACTAAACACATATTTAAGTACACAAATACTCTAATAAAAGTATTTGTTATCTTGCCCTTGCTGGGAAGGTGCAAAGTTTGCCAGCTGGCAGAACAAGCTGAATGCCGCACAATACAGCCTCTCTTAAAGTGTTAAATATGCAGATTCTCAAGGGGGCTACTTGCTCCTAACTCATAGTATTGTAGTATCTGCTACTACTTCAACTTTTTCTATAAGTTGGGCATAAACAGGAAGATCTATTAGTTTGGTCAGGTTTCCAAATGATTGCATTTTCCAGTTGGACTAAACAACAGCTGAATCACCAGGAGAGGACCACATCCTCAGTCTCATGGGGCCTTCTTCTGATAGGACTTCCCAACATTTCAATCACATCTCCTACCTCTACCTATTCTTCTTTAAAAGTTGCTGCCCCATTTATTTTAATTATTTTTATTGATTTATTCTGGTACACAGAGGGTACCGACCCATTTGCCTGAGCCAAGATATCTTACAGCACAGTAAAAAAACTGATCACATACAGGTTATAAGTGACATTGCTGTCTAATGTACTACAGGTATGGTACCTGTTATCCACAATGTTGAGGAGCTGGGGTTTTCCGGATATGGGTCCTTACATAATTTGGATCTTCATACCTTTAGTCTACTAGAAAACCATGTAAACATTAAATAAACCCAAAAGGCTGTTTTTTCTTCCAATAAGGATAATTATAGTTGGGATCAAGTACAAGGTAAGGTTTTATTATTACAGGTATAGGATCCCTTATCCGGAAACCCGATATCCAGAAAGCTCCAAATTACGGAATGACTGTCTCCCATAGACTCCATTTTATCCAAATAATCCAAATTTTTAAAAATGATTTCCTTTTTCTCTGTAATAATAAAACCATAGGTTGTACTTGATCCCAACAAAGATATAATTAATCCTTATTGGAAGCAAAGCCAGCCAATTGGGTTTATTTAATGTTTAAATTAATTTCTAGTAGACATAAGGCATGAAGACCCAAATTACGGAAAGATCCGTTATCCGGAAAACTCAAGGTCCCGAGCATTCTGGATAACAGGTCCCATACCTGTACAGAGAAAAAGGAAATCATTTTTAAGAATTTGGATTATTTGGATAAAATTGAGTCTATGGTAGATGGGCATCCTGTAATTCGGAGCTTTCTGGATAATGGCTCTCCTACTGGTATACGTTCATGAATTGGGACCCTTTGCTGGACCAAATTTGACTTGAGGCTTCCAGCTGGAATGCAACGATTTATAACATTTAATAGAATGTTCAGACCATTAAACATTGGTAGGATCATCTCCAGATTGACATTGCATACTGCTTTATTGCACAAACCAATTGGATTCATTACACAATCGCAACAATACTCCTTTATTCATTGCAGCCCTTGGATAAAGTTCTACGCTGCACAATGTATTAAATACTAGCCATATGATCAAAGACTATGTGGTTTCTGAAAGCATATCTAATTGCAAAAGCAATGCCATTCTATATTTATTTATCATGATAAGAACAATGAAACTGTCTCAAACAGACAGACATAATAACGCTGGCCTGGAAGGTAGACAAGGGGAACTCTACGGTATATTTACCCCCATTCCCCTCCCTTTTAAATTAGGAGCTCAAATCAGAAGTGAAAATGCTATTAACCACATTCAATTTAAAAACCAATCAAACTAGCTGCCAAGTACTGGCTAACACACAAAGTGCACAAACCCCCGCTGCTGGTAACAATATATCCAATTATTTTCTGTTTGTATTGCAGATACTGTACAAGCCAACTGATGAATCATTTCTACTAGACCAACAGACAAAATGAATTAACGGCCCACCTATTCTGAATATTCTAATTTATTCTAGATATACAGGTCATGTAAAGGAAAAAAAGGAAAGACATGATTATTACTGGGAAATATATTTACTATGTATAGATACACTAAATAGAGATATATGAATATATAGGATTTATTGCTTATTTATATATTGGTACTCAAAAGCTTATGCCTAGGGTGGCATCTTAAGAGGGCAATCCTCAAATGTCTGAAAATTAAAAATAAAAAAGGAAATGAGTGGTACCCCTCTGTTTAATGTTTGGCACATGTGCATTATGTAGTCTATACCGCAGATATAGCGATCGTAGAGAGGGGTGATGGGCTGTCCAAGTTTATGGTGTGGCACTAAACAGAAATACAATTTTGTCTTCAGCCCTGTTGAAAGTTTTCTGCCAGAGATATGGTTAAAGGACCAAGAACACATTTTAGAGAACCCAGTCACAATCAATGAACTTACATTAGTAAATTGCTGCATTCTGCTTTCAAGTAAGGAAACCCAAAAAAAGGAAACCGCCGTTTTCCCATGGAGTCCAAAGGGTCCCCGCCATCTTGCAACACCAGAAAAGCGTAACAACCGTTAATGGTCATGGAATAACTACTACTGTATTGGTGTTTATTGTAATGATCTGCCTAAAGGGACTCATTGGTGTTTATTGTAATGATCTGCCTAAAGGGACTCATGCAGCTGTTGCCTATAATGATACACCTAAGGACTGCACTAACTGTTCCCTATAATGATGCCCTGTGCATAACAGCTGTTATTAAATCACTCACACTGTTCTGTACATTTCAACTTGACTGCCCCCAGCTCTCCTATAATGAACTGAGAATGGAACAATCCATCAACTGTCAGTCCCATTTAGCAAACCACGATATTTTTTTTGGGTGTGTGCATCACCCGGCTTTTTTCTCCCGCCACCCGCCATTTCTGCATCTCTGCAACCGTCCACCGTCTACTGATAATATATCTGCATATATCTGACAATATCAATGGGAGACTGTTAGTGATGGGCAAATGTGACTTTGCCAAAAAGTTGCGAAACAACTATGGCCGACAAAATGTTTTCTGATGCTCGAAAAACTGTGCAACAAATTTTTGACGCGCAAAAAATGTTTTCACCTATTTGAGTCTATGGGCGTCATTTTTGCTGCGAAACTTGGTGAAAATCTCGCTAATCACTAGAGACTGTCACTACTATTTGTACGATTGCTGTCTGTCAATTAATGGCCCGAGCATTGTGTGATTTGTTTTCTTTACCACTTTATTTGAATCTGAATGGTTAGTTGCAGGAAGATTGACAAGGACAATCATTCATCGGCTAATATTCTGCACGTATATGGCCAGCTTAAAGGACCAGTAACAAAAATTTTTTTAAAAAAACAAAAAACATTTGTTTCTACTTAACAAAAAAAAAATACACCAAGGCAGTTTTATCTTTAAATTCGCAAAGTCTTTATTAAGAAATTACTTACCGATTCTCTGTTTGCACTCCTCTTCAGAAACGGCGACAGGGCGACGATCCATCGTGCGGCGCTCAATTTCTCCTCCCTGGCTATCTCCTATAGAAAGCAGGGAGGAGAAATCGAGTGCAGCGCGATGGATCGCCGCCCTGTCGCCGTTTTTGAAGAGGAGCGCAAGCAGAGAATCGGTAAGTAATTTTTTAATAAAGACTTTGCGAATTTAAAGTTGAAACTGTCTTGGTGGGTTTTTTTTTCCGTTAAGAAGAAACAAATTGTTTATGCTACTGGTCTTTTAAGGCTTGCATAACTATTAGGCCCAACCCGGTGATTCCAACTGCTAATAAAAGGAGCACTTAGGAATTCAATTCACTGGAGGGGTGTCCTTTAATGTAGCACTGCGCAACAAGACTTTGGTCAGACCAAAGTTAATGCAACAGTATGCTTCAATAAGAAAACTTCTCTATGTACATCCAGCCCGTGCTCTTTGTTCGTACGATTATCACTGGAGGCATTAAATATGTCTGTTTGTCGTCCAAGAATCTAAAGAGTGATATATCCACCCTTCTGATATTTAGTTACAGTGTAATATTATTTTAGATGATAGCAATGCGATCCAATTATTGCTGTAGGCTGGCTTCTCACTGAAGAATCTGTAATCAAAGGTGGTTCACCTTTACGTTTACTTTTAGTCTGTTCCTGAATGGCTAATTCTAAGAAACTTTTCAATTGGTCTTCATTTTTAAAAAAAATATTTTTGGGATTATTGGCCTCCTTCTTCGGTTTCCAGCTTTCCAATGGGGCTCACTGACCCAATCTAAAAAGCAAATGCGGTGTAAGGCTACAATTGTACAGTTATTGCTTTTTATTTAGGCCCTTTCCTATTCATATTCCAGTCTCTTTTTCAAATGAATGCATGGTTTCTAGTAGGGATGCACCAAATCCACAATTTTGGATTATGGCTGAACCCTCAAATCCTTAGCAAAAGATTTGGCTAAATACCGAACCAAATCCAAATCCTAATTTGCATATGAAAATTAGGGGAGGGAAGGGGAAACCTTTTTTTTTACTTCCTTGTTTTCTGACAATAAATCGCGATTTCCCCCCCCCCACCCCTTATTTGCATATGCACATTAGGATTCTGTTTGGCCGGGCGGAAGGATTAGACCGAATCCAAATCCATCTGAAAAGGCCTGATTTCTGGCCAAATCCCAAATTCGGTGCATCCCTAGTTGCTAGGGCATATGCACATAGCAGTTTATAGTTTGCTGTGACCTTTCTGTATTCTCATATATTGAATCCTTTTCTGCAGACTAGGCTCAATAGAGTTGAAAAAGATCATATTGTCATTTTTACCATTACTGTGGTTTGCAATAAAAAGCTGGATCTACCTTGCATAACAATCAATAGGGTGTGTGCAGAGTGATCTCTATTGAGGCTTTCCAATACGACTAGCTCATGCACTTATCTTGCAACATACTGTGTTCAAATTGGACTGCCTATCTATCAACAGAATGTAATATACATAATATCAGCCAGAGCCAGATTCCTTAACCTGCGGCATGTGGAACACTGGAGACACAGAACTTTGGCTTTTCAATAATGAATTGTTTTGCTCTACCAGGTTCAGGTACAAAGCATTAGGGTAAGGTCACACTGGGAGATTTGGGGAGATTTAGTCGCTTGGCGACTAATCGCCTCTTCTTTGGGGCGAATAATCTCCCTGAACTGCTTTCCCCTGCTAGAATGAAAAATCGCCATTGGCATGGCACTCACGACGCTTCGTTTTCCGAAGTTGCCTCATGAGGAATTTATATTGTTTCAAAAAATCTTCCTATAAATCTGCTACAGTCCCTGTCTCAATTGAGGGGTAGTTGTATCCTAACGGTGCCTGCCAGAAGCACAGTAGGAGGGGGATAGCTAATCACAGCCCTGCAGTCACACAAACAAAGGTTTCAGTTCCCTATCAGGTCAGCCTAGCTGCTGATTGGTTCCTACACAGCACAGCCTGGGAAAGGAGGCAGCAGGAAGTGAAATAGACAGGCGGGACTAGTAGGGTTTTTGCAGAAGTTTTTAATAAATCAACCTGAAACAATACTTTTAAAAGCATTCCTTCTATATTTAAAAATGAATAATTCAGTGGCACATTCTTGTTTTTCACACAATATATCTCCTTTAAGGACACATGCCCGTGGTTGCAAACCAGGGCCAAGGTTACATATGAGGGCACTTACAGTACAATGCTGGTCTCAGTTGTTGTTACACAACATGTCCCTTGCACTTGCCTCCCCAAAGGTGAAAGTTTAATATCGGAGAGCATCCATGGAGACTCTACGCCAATTCCTTCTTCACCCTATGCTAAAACCTGTGACCAACAATGTGAAATAACTCAGGTGTCTTGAATAGACACCATCAAAGCTTTTAGCCAAAATTGGCCCTGTTTTATGCCAACGGCAAGCAGTTGTAACACTCCCTACTCCTTCAACATTTATTTTATATGTATATATGATATTTCTTTGATGTGTAGCAGACTGGCTTTAATCATAAGGATAGGCGGAGGAAAGCATGAAGATAATGCCAGATCTGGAAAGATTGCACCATAAGAAAGATGTGAGTTTATTATGGGTGTTTCACGGGAGGATGAATATACATGGCAGTGCGTAACTTAGTAAATAGGGCAAGTTTTAGGCTAAATGATTTTCTAAGCCAGAAGAACCTTGACCAGGCAGGTTATAGACCAAAAGAATCTCAACCTTACAGATGTGGGGTCTTCTTTTAGTAAAAACTATCCCAGCAGGATCTACTTCCTCAAGTGCTTTCCCATGGAAAATGTAACTTATTTCCATTAAAATGTTTGTTATTTACACAGAGCCTTCCATTGAACGGCAATGCAAGTACTTATTGATTTCATTCTGCCCTGAGTGTCTATACAGGAGCGGAGAGTGATGCTTAGAAGCATCTGTGGGTATGGATCAACCTCACAAGAATTGCCTGTGTGTCCATACCCTTTGGAAATGAATAGCTGTGCTTAAAAACAACACCCCGTGCCTCAAGCTATGTTGCCCTGAAGAGTGGAAAGTGCAAGCTCCCTGTGTAGTCTCTGGGCAAAACCCACTGCTGGGCTACTGGACATCTGGTCGAATACTATCTTTGGTTTGCGACCTCTTTGCTTAGTTAAAAAAAAAAATAGAACCTCAGCACACTATGAGCATTACAAGGGTCTGTAATCTGGAAGTGAAGTTGTCATGTGTGCAAAACAAAAAGTATTTTCCTCTAATGCTCAGCAACCTGAGATGAAGGGCCACAGATTTCAACATTCCTGGTCAATAAAGAAGAAAGGTATGGAAAAACCTCAGATTTTTTTTTAGCAAGGGTTACTCAGATAAGGCAGCTGAGTAACAGGGACTTGCCCCAGTTCCCAAGGCACCATTAAATAATCATTAAACAGAATGTATGTCCCATAACTCGTAATTCATACAAATCAAAAGTTTATAACACCTATAATTAAGTACCGGAGGATACAAAACCCGTACGGTGGATCATATAGAGTCAGTATTCTATAACTTTTAATCTATTATCATGCTAATTAAATAAACGTTTGATTTTTATGAGTTACGAGTTATGGGACATACATGCTGTTTAATGATTAAATAAAAAAGAGGGATCATAATCCACCTTCCTCATTATTTTCATCACAAAACTTTTATTTGACCAACCCCTCCAAATGGCCATCACCTTTATGACTACAAAAAGTACTTTCGACCCAACAGAGCTCAAAAATAAAACTTTCTGCATGAACCCCACCTGAAACTGAAAGAAAGTGTATTAAAGAACAGCTAAAATTATATTCAGTATCAAAATATCAGTGGCCGCAAGCTTATCATCAACTAGGAATCAGAAGTCAAATAAAGCAGATAATATTAAAGCGTCTCTTCACCTTCTGATAAGTAATAACCTCTTTCTAATTGAGGTACGCCAGACAAGGAGAATGCTCGACTAATCAAAACCAAACGATTGTGCCAAAATGGAGAGAATTGCCAGGAACGTATAAAAACTAAAATATATATGGGTTTAAACAAGGGATGCGATGGAGTTTCGCGTCTCCCCCATCAGCCCAATTCACTAGGACAGAAGTGCCCAGCAGGGAACGTCTTCCTCACAATAGGATCTATCATACCATAAAGCAGCAGGCTAAAGACTGACGCTCTCCTGCTGTTGTTGAGCCACAACTCCCAGCATACCCCAATGCCAGAAAGAATGATATATTGTGTGGGATGAACAAATCAACATTTCTGGGATACTAGCAGGGTGCTCTGGAGACAGGAGAGTGCTCTGTTCCTCAGGACAAGGGTACTTAGCCTACGGGTCACCAGGATCCACTTCAATACACTGAATTACCCCTTTGGAATAATGATAGTTACTGTGTAGCTAAAAGTAGATACACAGTTTGGTGCAATCTTATATTGGCACCACCCAGTACATAAACCTCGCCTTAGTAAGCACTAATGTCAACCCAAAAAAAATGTTTTTCCCTAACAAAAGAAAATATAATTCAAAGCAACTTTGCAATATACGTTCATTAAAAATGTTCCATGGTTTACAATTTATTTGTATATGTATTGCTATTGAAAGCAGCGTCTGTCCCTTTCTAATCTCTGCCCTGGTGGCTCAGACAGTTGATACAATTTAAGACAAGGCAGCGGATTAACAGACCTGTCTTTGCTGGGGAACTAAGACTTTTGCAACATCATTTTAATAGTAACAACCAAAAGTTAAGCAAATGCTGCTTTCAATAGTAATTGTTTTTTTTTACAAATAACTTTAAAGGGGTTGTTCGCCTTTAAATGAACTTTTAGTATGATATGGAGAGTGGTATTCTGTGACAATTTGCAACTGGTTTTCATTTTTTATTATTTGTGGTTTTTGAATTATTTCGCTTTTTATTCAGCAGCTCTCCAGTTTGTAATTTCAGCAATCTGGTTGCTAGGGTTCAAATATCCCTACCAACTATGCATTGATTTTAATAAGAGACTGGAATATGAATAGGAGAGGCCTGAATAGAAAGATGAGTCATAAAAAGTAGCAATAACAATACATTTGTAGCCTTACAGAGCATTTGCTTTTTTAGATGGGGTCAGTGACCCCCCCATTTGAAAGCTGGAAAGAGTCAGAAGAGGAAGGCATATAACTAAAAAACCATAAGAAATAAATAATGAAGACCAATTGAAAAGTGGCTTAGAATTAGCTGTTCTATAACATACTAAAAAAGGTGAACCATCCCTTTAAAAGCACTGAAAATGTTTAATAAATGTATATTGGAAAGTTGCTTAGAATTATGTCCAGGGTCATAACTATAGAGAAAGCAGAGCCTGCGGCTGCAGGAGGTCCCAGGATGTATAGAGGCCCCATGTGGCCCTAATTCAAATACATTTTGAATAAATACCAGTAAAACAAGTCAATTTAAGACAATTTTTGGGGCCTGAAAAATAATTTGCTATGGGGCCCCAGCAATATCTAGTTACACCACTAATTATGTCTTTTTTTATTAGGCAAAAATTAGTTTGGGGTTGACTTGCCCTTTAATATGGGATCTCATCTATGTATTTGGAATGCTTGAAACCTAGGGTTTTCCAGAGACAGGGTTTTTCCTTCATTTGGAGCACCGGGCCTTAAAGCTACAAAAAAAAAAACCTACAATATTATAAATACAGAGGTTGGTTTTGCCACGGGCATAGATTTAAGCAGCTCAGTTACCATCAAGAACTGTGGCTGTATTAAGGAGCAGTGCAGAAATATATATAAAATATATATATATATATATATATAGTAGACTGGTGCACCAACAACTGACAAATATCAACTGCCTAGGTGCTGGTTGGTTATATCCAAACATAAAAGTACAAAAAAGGAACTGCACTCAAAGGGCTTTAGTAAAAATAGATAGATAGATAGATAGATAGATAGATAGATAGATAGATAGATAGATAGATAGATAGATAGATAGATAGATAATGGACGGACAGATAGATAGATAGATAGATAGATAGATAGATAGATAGATAGATAGATAGATAATGGACGGACAGATAGATAGATAGATAGATTGATAGATAATGGACGGACAGATGATAGATAGATAGATAGATAGATAGATAGATAGATAGATAGATAGATAGATAGATGTGTAGTTCAGCAGTGGCAGAGAGGTTTGCATTAAAGGGATTGAAGTAGCTCAAAGCCGCTAGGGAATATACAACTGTATAGCTTAGAAATACAGGAATTTCCCATAGAATCCTATTAATACACAAATAATTATTATATTCATGGTTTCCTTTTTCCTGTGAATTAATAAAGCACTACATTGGTAACTCACCTGCTTACTGGTGGCAGAATAATCCAACTGGGTTCAGTAGCCTTAATGAACTGTGTTCTACATTATAGAAAGATCCCTTATACGCAAACCCCCCAGAACACAAGCATTCCAGATAACAGATGCCACACCTGTATTTGTATTAATTGCCAGCTAGATAGGCTTAGGGATTCAGCAAGATTCTAAATGATCGAGGTCTATCGTTAGTACAAGACAGGTTGCGAGTGATACAACACAGTATCGATGACATCGCGCAGATCTGAATTGGCAATACCTTGTGCAGTGATCTTCTCTCGAGTCTTTATACATTCAGCTACACAGTTTCAGCTGCAGAGCCCGGGTCATCCACCTGCTCCAGCCCCCTGCAGATGTCTTTGCGAGTATAATCAGTAGCACAGCTCTGCAGCGCCCATCAGCTACTGCTGCACCCGGAGCATTGAGCCTGACCAGCAGGAGAAGTCCGGGGCTCTACTGTTTCCTAGGCGATAAGTCCCGCCCCCAAGTCTATGTATCCGCC
Organism: Xenopus laevis; assembly: GCF_017654675.1. Classification (NCBI taxonomy): domain Eukaryota; kingdom Metazoa; phylum Chordata; class Amphibia; order Anura; family Pipidae; genus Xenopus; species Xenopus laevis. The sequence goes on from NC_054373.1 coordinate 166,532,245, forward strand.
CAGTAGTAGGGGAGGGAAGAAGCAGCTGCTGCCTACCTGAAGGCGTGACTTTATGTCACATGGAGGAATAAGCCTATCAGCGTTATAGGCGTCACAACATCAAACGCTATAGGCTTTTGCTCTGGGGCTTGGGTGACAGTGAATCTCAGAAATGTAAAAGTTGCGCCAAAATGAGGCTTTTGACAGTCGTTACTGTGTGGTGCAGTCGATTATGAGGCGAATACTGTCAGCAAATGTTTCTAATAGGCAGTTGGACTTCATCTGACTTATTTATGAAGCTAATTGATTGATTAACCTAAATAAAATAATACATAGCCTACCTTATCTGTACTTGTTGCCCTGTTCTGTGCTAATATTCTTTTTGAAATCCCTAACAACGTTTACCACAGATATAAAGCTGGCTTAGTGTCCAGCTTTAGGGGGGGGAGTCATTGCCCAAACATGCCCTTAAAGGGAACAACCAAAATCTCTGAAGGGAGAATTATAAACATATAATACACAAAAGCCACGAATATCTTGTAAATGATATCCTTATAAACGGTGACTAGTGATGTCATCAGTTATAAATGGTGACTAGTGATGTCATCAGTTATAAACGGTGACTAGTGATGTCATTTCTGTCACATGACTCACTGAAATTTGTGTATTATAATAAATAAAGTACCCCCTGTTGCAAAATTAGGATATAAGAAGTTACCTCGGAGTTCCATGACCTGTATAAAAACACTTTTGGCTTCGTACTTTTATATGGTCATGAAACTCCTCGGTGACTTATGATATCCTTATAATTTACAAGAGTGGGTACTTAATTCACTATATTATGAAAGCCCACCCACTCTGGCCCCCAAACCCCACCCCAGATCTGCCCACTCCACACCACAGTTAAAAGACCACATAGACAACAGTGCTAAAAAAGGTACCCCCCCACACACAAAAGTTATAAAAAGTTATTGATGGTCAGTGACCCCTTATAAAACAAAATTTGGGGCCCCAGAAAATATTTAAAAATTGGTGGCAGGGGCCTATAGAATATTAAAATAATACATTGGTGGCCAGGGGATTAAAAAAAAATATACATTGGTGTTCAGTTGAACTCGTGGCTTCAGGACTTCAACTTCGCCTCCTTTTGTGACTTCGGGTCTTTTCACCACTTCAGGACTTAAATTTCGGCTGTTTTCATGACTTTGGGTCTTTTTGCTGCTTTGGGACTTCCGCTGTTCGGCAGTTCGGAACTTCGGAAGGGTGGCTCGGCATCAGGGCTCTCAAGGGGGGCGCTGCTCTTTAAGACCCCTTTAAGCCCGGTACACTTGTACCCAGTGTGGAACAGGGACACCAGGGGCCCACCCAAAAACCTTAGACCCACTCTCAGTACTATTACTTTTCCTCTGCTCACTCAACTTCTCCTAGTCTCTTTTCTTTAAATACTATAATCTATTATTCCATCTATTTAGCCTCTTTGTTCACATACAAATAAGGCATGGCCATGAAATAGGCCAAATGTTTAGAAGCAGGAGGGCCCACTGACACCTGGGCCTACGGGAGTTTTCCTGGTATCCTTTTGGGCCAGTCCAACACTGCTTGTACCCCCTGATGGCGGCCCTGCTCATGGCCCCAAAAATGTAAGCAGCTATTTAAATAAAGATTATGATAGACCACTGAGAATCTCCTACAATCTAGCCAGAGATAATAATGGTTTCTGCCACCTTAGAGAAGGTGAAATTCCTGAGGGGAAATTAAGAAATGCTTCAGTAGAATGTGGGGAAAACACAAACCAAATGAAAGTCACAAAGGAAAAAGAAAATTTTGTCCCAAATTTGACTTTTTTTAAAAAAAAAATAAATGGGTAAAGTATTTCAAGGGAAAGAGCATTTTTGCTAAAATTCCCCTCAACAACCCCTCAAGTTATAAATCGATTGCTATGCAAATGTAGTGCTGCTTTAATAATTGGGTAAAAGCAAAAGTGTCAACTGAGATAGTGACAACTTTATTGAATCGTCGCAGCGAAAACTTGACTTCATTGGATTATCAGACGAAAATCAGCTCTGATAACGATGTCAACAAACATCTTCAGTAACATCCGCCATTGACTTCTACATGACCTCAACATGTTTGAGATTGAGTATTTTTGGATTCGGTTTTTAGCAGCATTGACTAGGGAGGATCCATGCGAAGTTTCCAATAAACATTTGTTTTTAAGCCAAATTAAAATCAGGTGCCAAATATTAGTAATATTTCTTCTTTAGTCATCTGCATTACCATATTAACATTAACCACCCTAAAATAAAAAAAATTTAAGGTCTATTCAAGTGGTTCCCAAACTGTATGGCTGCTGAAAGTTTTTGGGGGAGCTTTGGGGAGAATGCTTATTCGCTCTCCTAGAAACACCTGAAATCATAAAATTATAATAGGGTTAGACAGGGTCGGAACTAAGGGCAGAGAGAAGAGGACAAAGGTTGGGGGGCACTAAGCACTTACCTCTAATGTTTGTCTACCCCTATTAATAGACATTCCGTAACTCTGGAGGATGCCAGCTGCAGGAGTGGAGAATTTATAGCATTACAAGTAGACATGGGAAGCACTCAAGGGCAGGGGATGTTTGCCTCTGGCATCCATTTTATATAGCCCGGCATAGGGGGTGAAAATGAAGGTGAATATTTATTTACCGTCTTGGAACTATGGCTAAATAGAATAATGTTACCCTTTTTCTGTAACATTGTATGAGCTAACAGGGCCCTGGCCAAGGGTTGGACCTATAGAACCTCATATGACTTTCCCAGGCCCATCTGCAAAAATATAGCTGGTTGTTACAGGTGGGGGTCTGATGTAGTGTAGCTTGAATTAGGGAAGTCCAACAGCCCTTGTGAGTCTACCTTTCTTTCTCTATTACACTGAAAGCTGAGCTAAGAAAACCCTAATAATAAAGTAGGGGAGGGGGAAATAAGTGCAACCTGACTTGTTGGGCCCCTCCAAAACTGCAGATATAGCTAGGACGAGCATGGAAAATTCAGCAGTGCATAATAAATACAGCATAGGCAAGATGGTAAAAGTAAAGGTGGGCATATATGCCCAGTTCTCTTAGATTATTTGGCTTGCGTATTTAGTAGGGCACAAATGTATACTTAAGAAAGTGCGAAAGGTTGGGTCCCTGTATCACTACCCTGTTAAGGACCAGAATCAGCCTGGATGAACTGTGACAGACATAAATAGTTACATAGTTAAATTGGGTTGAAAAAAAAAACAAAGTCCATCAAGTTTAACCCCTCCAAATGAAACCCAGCATCCATACACACACCCCTCCCTACTTCCACATAAATTATATATAGTTTAGTATCACAATAGCCTTTGATATTTTGTCTGTCCAAGTCAATAGCAGGTGACAGATGGTTTTGGGGTTTCTGTAGTAGACATTAGGGCTCCAAAATATTGATAATAAATTGGCATTTAAAATAACAGTAATGGTAAATTAAGCTCTTGTGAGTAAGACCCTTTTATCCCATTTTTATTCTGTAACCCTTCTGTGTTAAATCATTATAAGACCCCTATTTGGATAAATTAATGTAAAGCACTGTGTAACTTGCTGGCGCTGTACATATAAATGATGATACTAATGCCAGGGAGACTACCTAGCTCCTTCTATATACAGAAAAAACAGTGCAGACTCTCTGTTTAGGAATCTATTAGTACCCAGCACTTCCTCTGTTTACAAGACAAAGTGAGAGTTTGTATTACCAGTGACCTGTAGAGAGACATTCTCTAAATTAGGTGTGAAGAAATGTCTCATTCTGACAGATCTATAATAAGTCTCAGCAGGCACCTGTGGTTTAGGAAAGGTTTTTATAGAAATTACATAAATGTTAAGGTATAAATCTGCACATTGTGTAAACAGTATAAGCCACGTGACATCACACAGACTAGATAATGTATTACTTGCTGACGTATTCATGGAAAATCTATATCACATTTCCCCATTTATGGTCGGAATCCTTTTTACAGTTCTTCAGAACTACAGTTAAAATCAATGCAAGGAGTTCAGTTGGGAAAGGGGCACTGTGCAGGGGGGCTAACACTTAAAACAGAGGGTGATGGGTTTAGTTCTTCTTTTACTCACTTAATATTATAAATTTGAATAATTTATCTTATTGTTTTGATTCACATCATGTCAGTCTGAACAATACATGTATGAGACCTGTCATCCAGAATGCTCAGGACCTACAGTTCTGAAGGTCTTTCTGTAATTTGGATCACCATACTTTAGGTCTACAAAATATCATTTAACCATGAAATAAACCCCATAGGGCTGTATTGCCTCCAATAAGGACAAAGTACAAAGTACTGTTTTATTATTACAGAGAAAAAGGAGATCATTTTTAAAACATTTTTTAAATTCTTTAATTAAAATAGAGTTTATGGAAGATGGCCTTCCCATAATTTGGAGCAGGATAATGGATCCTATACCTGCACTAAATTAAATGTAAGGTTAAAAGAAATTACTGTGGACGTCTTGCGGTTTTTATGGTGGGCAGTGCATCACAAGGTAGGTTGTGGCTGTGTAACTACGGAATGTAGCTAGTCCAAATGAGTAAAAATATGAGTCCAGAATCAGGTTGAGGGCTGGTGTGTTGGGTGGTGGTCTACACAATTAGACCAGGTCTCCTTTGGTACCAAAGACTGTACCATACAGATCCAGTAAAATTCCTTTTAAAAGAGTACTTGGGTGGTATTCTGCCTTGCCTTTATGGTGACCTTATCCAAAAGCTATCACCTTACTTGCAAAATATATTTCATACCATTAGTTTCCACCTAGCCTGTATTTTGAGTGAGAGGTAAACTAATAACTGGGGCTCCCTGAATGGGACTAAAGGTTGCATTCCCCAAAGACAAGCAGCACATAGAGAAAATTGTTAACTAGCAAACTTCCAATGTACCATTCAAAACTGGTAAGACAGGTAGAATTAAAATGCAGTCTAGCTCTCTACCTGGAGGATCAGAAAATCAGACACAGAGCCCTTGAACAATAGCTTAGCAAGGCCTAAAAGAATGCATGCTCTTGTGGCAATTAAAAAAAATGAAATGCTTCACTTTCACATGTATATACTGTACATACAGAGAAGATAAAGCTAGAAATAATATACCTGGTACAAAGGCTGCTTAACCAGCTTGGAGGTACAGGAGCTCACTGGCACTAAGGATCCATGCCTCTGACTTGTGCCCCTAATGGAGTCTTTCACAATGCCCCCATGAAGAAGTAGCCTAGAAATGCTACACATTAAAGCACTGCATATCTTGACAGCGCTATATAAATAAATGATGATTATCTGTTGGGGTTCTGTTCCATCCAAAGGCCTCCACAGCAGTGAAGATCTTTGCTCCTGAAGATGCCCCAGTCTCTCCCCATCTTCTTTTCTGCTGATTCCGAATCCATGTTCTGTGCTACTGTCACCTACTTTAGAGGCCAACTCACAAAATACTGTATATATAGAATAAAAAAGTCACGATACAAGCCTGACCATTATTTAATGTAGATGTTCAACAGAGAGAAAATAAAAAGAACTCCTCTTCTATCAAGTACTCCAATGGTCTGTTTCAATTGATCGATTTCCAAGTTTAACAACCAAATTTCATTATCCTCCTTAAATTAACACCAAACTTTCATCACCCCAACTAAATTTATACTTTGTCAATTAAGTGCAAAAGCTATTAATACCATTCATTAAAATATGAATTGAATTCCATGATTAATGCTTATAAATTAGAGTGCTAATTAATTAAGTTAATTGACAAAGTATAAATTTCGTTGAGGTGATGAAAGTTTGGTGTTAGTTTAAGGTGGATAATGAAATCAGCCATTCAGCCATAGTCCTAAGAATATCTTGGACAGCATATACATATTCACCCCAAATTTCATCCTAATTGACCTTTTAGCTAGGTTTTCAGGTGTATCTAGGAGAACAAATAGGTATTATTCCCAAAGCTCACCCTAACTGGCCTTCAGACTCAGCCCCTAACCATCACTGCTCCCGGCCCCACAGTTTGAGGTAGAAGTGCAAGATCTCCTAGACTCATTTTAAATATTACATCTACCTTTTATTCTATTCCTATGCCTGATTTGTTGAATTCAAAGGGAAATATAAGAAGAAATAAGTAATCGGAAACCAAGGAAATAACTGTAATTAGAAAACTACATTTTGTTCACCTCTGCACACACTTCTTTTTAAAAGAATACTTTAATCAAATGAGTTTATTAGCTTTATTCTTTATTACTGAGCAATGTGTTGACCTTGCTGAGACATAGCTTTAATACGTGTTTAAACAAGCATTAAGCTAAAAGCTTGTTAGCTCTACATATTTTTGTTCCTGCAGTGTATTGCTCTGAAACAGATCTAAATGCCCTGGGCATTGCATGGCAACAGTTCAAATTTCTCCATAGATAAATTTTTAAAGTCATCTGCAAAGTATGGTATAGTAGAAGCTGACTTAGCAGTAATGTATAGGCTGCATTGTGCCTCTACAGAACCTCTCACAAGATGGAAACTAAATTCACTACTAACCCAAAATGGCAATTTCTTTTTACAATTTTGAACCTAGATTGTTGTGTTGTATAAAATACAGCTGATTTGCTTTCATATACAGGTATGGGACCTGTTATCCAGAATGCTCGGGACCTTGAGTTTTTGCGGATAAGGAATCATTCTGTAATTTGGATCTTCATAAATTAAGTCTACTAGAACATCATGTAAACATTAAATAAAACCAATAGGCTGGTTTTACTTCCAATAAGGATTCATTATATGTTGGACCAAGTACAAGCTACTGTTTTATTATTACAGAGAAAATAAATCCTTTTTAAAAATATGAATTATTTGATTAAAATGGAGTCTATGGGGCAAATTGACTTACCTCCGAAGTTGCGGCAGCATTGGCTTTGCCGCACTTCGCCAGGCGTAGATTCGCCAGGGCTGCGCAAATTCACGAAGATCCGAAGTTGCGCACAAGTTATCGATCGTTTGCGAAATTGCGCTAGCAATGTTACGATCAGCGGTTCGAAGTTACGCTAGTGATGCCTAATTTGCATACAGCGCCAAGTTAAAGTACAATGGACGTATATGTAGCAGCAAATACATTACACTACACAAGCCTGGGAAACCTTCAAAAAATAAAATATAGTTGTTATTTTGCTCTATACATGTGCCCACTGTATAGTTTAGGTGCCATATGTTAGGAGATGTAGGGCGGAAGGAGGGTACCCCCAAAAAAATTTACAATATTTTTCAGCCTATCACCCTTAAAAAAGTTAAGGACGACAGCGTCTACTCTTCGCCTGGTCTGAGGTGGCGAAGTAAAGTCTGGCACAAAATGTGAAAATCAAGCAATTCTACAAAATGCCCCCAATTTGCCTTAATTTATCTTTTGGTTTCCCCCAAAGTAGGTGGCAAACCCAATGCAGTCCTCTCTTTCTCTTTCATCCCCTTCCTTGCATGCTTGTTTTATGGATTAAAGGACCAGTAACATCGAATTTAACATCCGAATAACTTACCGAAACTCCGCTTGTGCTCCTCTTCAGAAAAGACGACAGGGTGACGATCCATCATGCGGCGCTCGATTTCTCCTCCCTGGCTATCTCCTATAAGGAAGGCAGGGAGGAAAAATAGATCGATGCACGACAGATCGCCTTTTCTGAAGAGGAGCGCAAGTGGAGTTTCGTTAAGTTATTTCTTAATAAAGACTTAGTGATTTAAAAGTTTCATTTGTCTTTTTGTTTTTTTTTCATTCTATACTAACGAATTTAAAAAAAATTGAGGTCACTGGTCCTTTAAGCTGAATTGCAATTAAACATATTTTTGCAGTATGTTTGCTATCAACCCTGCTCTATGGTCCAAATTACCCATACCTATGGGTGTATTGTCTATTGTGCTCAATGGAAAATAATATATATATAATATTCATGCTAGCAAAGCCCTATAAATAATATATGTATTTTCAAATAAAAATATAAAATATATGAATGGTGCCATAGTTTTAAACACTTTCCTGGTGTTACTTGTCTTTTAAAACCTTCTTTATCAGATGACTCAAGAGCTGTTATAGGTATCCATGTAGAAGATATCACAGCTATAAAACAAACCACAGTGGCATATGAAGGGCGACTGGGGAATGACTGCAATGTGCAGAAAGAATAACATCCTCATAGTTATTTGAGGGTATCCTGTTCCGGCCTCACACCTAACCTGAGGCTGTCAATGTTTGTAACATATCTGTGCAAATAATAAGGTCATTGAATGCTTGCATATTAATACTTCCACCAAAGAGGCATTAACTATCAATTGTTTGTAGATCCTCCTTCTCTAGGATTAGGAGGTTAAAGGTGCTGTCACTGATAGGCAGGATGACAATAAGCTTCTCTTAAATATTTGATATTTGGAACATTGTATTACAAAGCTTAAACATTACATGTTGGTAAATTCAGTGGCGGATTAATGAGATGTGAGGCCCCTTGGCTACTTCCCCAGTGCCCCCTTTCTAGGCTACTGCTGGGTCTGGTCAGGTGCACCTGCTGGAAGGAGAAGGCAAGCAAGTTACTCGTGTAGTAAGGGAAATGTACTTAATTTTCTCCTAGGGTATAGGATATCGGTTGGTCACATTGACAAATGGATCCAGGTAATGAATGAAGAGTTTAGCCTTAGCACCATGTATGATGAAAATAACAAGAGATACAAAATACAGAAAATATATTAAAGATCTAGCAGAAATGATAAGTATTGAACAGACAAATGGAAGATGAGAAAGAAGAGACAGAATATTCTGTTGTGTATGCAGCTCAAAGAAGTAAATAACTTTAAGAAGCAACAAGAGGAGCTCATCTGCTAGTATAAAGACCATGCCCTACAATATAGCTATTTAGAGAAAAAATGTGCCTAGACAAAGATGAATGGCTAAGACTCAATTAGAGGGAAGAGGGAAATAAGGCACTGTGTTCTTATACAGCTGAGAAAAAGAAAAACAACTTCAAGAACACAGAAATAAGGCATTTTTGGTCCAAGCTCAAAAACTATATGACTAGTACTAAGCAAATTTGTTCGACAACCATGGATTTGCGGCTAAATTCCGCATTTTGCCATCTGCAAATTATTTCGCAAAACTGGGGCAAAAATTTGCAGCAGAAAAATTTGCTGCAACAAAAAAGTCGCCGAGACTAGGGATGGGCGAATTTGAACCGTTTCGTTTCGCCAAAAATTTGATGCCGGCGAAATGTCGCCGTGGCCCATTAAAGTCTATGGTCGTCAAAAAGATTTTGTCGTGCAGTGGAATTTTTTTTGAAGCGCGTCTTTTTATTTGGACGCACAACGCCATACAAGTCTATGGGCGTCATTTTTTCGGCGAAACAAGCGAAAAAATTCGCCCACCCCTAGCCGAGACAAAAAAGTTGCCATAAGAAAAAAAACGCCCATTGACTTTAATTCATTTGGCCAAAAAAGTCGCAGAGACAAAAAAAAGTTGCCACAAGAAAAAACTCAATTGAAGAAAGAAATTAGCGGCACACAACCCTGTGTGTTTATTAAAGTGTAAAGTTTCAGGGGCACGTCCTTTTTGTCCCGCTTGCATAGAGTCTCGTGTGCCGGTAATTCCTTCAATTGAATTTGGAAGGTGCCGTCCACTCATTCCATGCACCAGAACAGCTTTTTTTAAGAGGTCAGGGTGTGCTGGTGGATTACTCATTGGACACAAGAAAACACTCCCTTTGACTTTAAAGGATAAGTAAACCTTAAAAATAAGTGAATGTAAAATTGATAAGAGTGCTATTCTAAGAACTTTTGGAATGTACATTCATTATTTATTTATTTTTTATTCCAAGATATTAAAGGTTACATGTACTGTGTTACATGTAAATTTTGTTAGAACAGCGCTGCCTGCTGGTCGTTTTCTGTGCAGTCTGACCACCAAGTAGTCAAGGAAGTTGTTAGGAGAAAGACAGGGCTGGTCTGATGTTCTTCCGCTTAGGAAAAAAATTAAACCTTTCTCCTAAGCAGAAGAACATCAGAGCAGCCTCTTTCTTTCCCCTGACAACTTCCTTGACTACTGGGTGGCTCAGACTGGTCAGAAAATAGCCAGCAGGTGGTGCTATTGTAACACAATTCACTGATATTAACAGTATATGAATCTTTTAATATCCTGGAATTAAAAATAAATAAATAATGAATGTAAATTGCAATAGAATAGCACCCTCATCAATTTTGAATTCATTTATTTTTAAGGTTTCCTTTAATGCATTGGGAGTGAGAAAATTTGTTGCACGTGTAGAAGTTGGCAGATGCATCTTTGTACCATCTGTGCCATAAGCCTTTATTTTTCCCTTTTAATTGAATTTCTTGATTTCTTTTAAATAATTATCTATATTTATTTAAAACTATAAATAAAATATTTATTAAACTGTATTTTATTGTTTGTTACTATTCTTTGGAACACTATTCAATGAGCAATATATATATATATATATATATTCATAATTTATTGTATTTTGGGTTTGTAGCCAGCAGGAAATTTCTTACAATCCAAATTTTTATGCACTGATTCTTATTTGATACTACAGATATAAACAACAATAATAAATGGCATTACTGAGTCCTTGTGGAAAGGCCTCAGTTATTTAAATATTTAAACACATTTACAAGCATTCATTGGATACATCACACTAAAATGACTTGGGTATCCACATTTTTAGTGTATATAGTTAGAAAGGTAAGTGAGAAAATAGTTACTGAGCAATTACTACAAGTTTATCTTTGTTTTTTTGGAATAAAGAATCTGAGCTGATATGAATTCAAGTGAATCCTGTATTGTTGATCCATCAATCTGTTTTACTCCAAGTCATTTTGAATCTTTGCCTCTAAAAATGAGAGTGTCGTTGAACCTGCTCTCTCACGGTGTCCTTCTTCCTCTCATATACTCCTATCCCCAAAAACATGAGAAGCAGCCTATTTCTTTTCATTTTAAATACATCCTTTATGTATATGTGTGCTTCGGAGATCATTTGGGGGGTTCAAGAGTTGTCTTTATCAGTCCATTCTCACTGCTTTACTTTGAAATACACACAGTTCAATCATTTCCCATCTCTCTCTACAAGTGTGGCCGATATTTAAAGACCAGCCTCTATACTGCTACATTCCTTTCCTTGTGATTCCAATAAAATCATGAAAGCTTAAAGGGATACTGTCATGGGGAAAAGAAAATCTTTTTTTCAAAAGAGTAAACAGATTTTTTTTTTTTTATATTGAAATTTGACATGGGGCTAGACATATTGTCAGTTTCCCAGCTGCCCCCAGTCATGTGACTTGTGTTCTGATAAACTTCAGTCACACTTTACTGCAAGTTGGAGTAATATCCCCACCCTCCCTTTCTCCCCCAGCTGCCTAACAACAGAACAATAGGAAGGTAATCAGACAGCAGCTCCCTAACACAAGATAACAGCTGCCTGGTAGATCTAAGAACAGCACTCAATAGTAAAAATCCAAGTCCCACTGAGACACATTCAGTTACATTGAGTAGGAGAAACAACAACCTGCCAGAAAGCAGTTGCATTCTAAAGTGCTGGCTCTTTCTGAAAGCACATGACCTGAGATGGCTGCCTACACACCAATATTACAACAAAAAAGATACACTTGCTGGTTCAGGAATGAAATGTTATATTGTAGAGTGAATTATTTGCAGTGGAAGTAGATTTCAGATTTCATGGTGACCAACTGGTAGCAGATCAGGTTGCGGATCACATTGGGTAGCGTGTCTAAGGGAGTAAGAATGCGGGTCTGGCTCTAATCTGGCCTTCAGAAATTGGATCCTGCAGGACTTTTCGCTATTGATATAAGCGCCCCACTCGTGTGGCTGTATGATGGCAGCAGATACAGGGTCCTCCCAAAACTTTTAGGGACTTTCTCGTGGAGGGAGGAACAATAGCCAGTGGCTACAATTTATACAATTACCAGAAAGTGACCATTCAACACCATTCTAATTGTATCCAGTATGCACTTGGGTTATACGCGGACATCGCTACTTTACTATCTTGGAAAAAAAGAGAAATCTTTACCGTGTAGAAACCAGTATCCCCTGCTTGAGCCCAAGGGGTTAAAGCACAAGCCCAGACACTTTTAAATTCAGAAAGTAAAATTCAGCAGACAGATCAAAGTGGATGCATGGAGCAACACCAACTGCCTGTAATCTGAGTAATGATCACTTGGCCAACATCAAAGAGTGTAATATGAGCATAAAATTATGTTCCTTCTAGCTACTACAGTAGCATTTCTGGGTTGTCTGCGTTTGTTTATTTATGCACGGATCCTATGTACTAAACAATTTCCTTCTCCCTTTTTTTTTAATTTTCTTTTACTGAGAAAATATTTCAAGTGCCCTATCCTGATCAGTGCTATCTGAGGTCCTTAAGCCTCACTGGGGATTATGTTCTGGAAACCTGCCTAGTGCCAGCGGGTTCCTCTTAATCCTTTTCATCTCATAGAGAGACAGATCCCATGACATCATTTAATGCTACAGGACTGGTTACAGATATTCACGCAGGCCCGGCTTGTGGGCCCATTTCCCACAGCAGCAACCTGCAGGCCCCTGACAAATTAACCCCTTGGGGTGTGGGATCCTCCTGCAACGCTTTGGTAATCTCTGAGGAATGTAAAGAGCGAACCAGAAAAAAGAATTTCCATTTATTTCTAAGAAAACTCGTTTTGAGGAAGTTAGCTTGCATTCTCCGCAGTCACATGGAAATTTAGCTGCGCCCAGAAAAAATATTCAGTATTCTGGTTTCCATAAATAAACCTAATTAAGCTCACAGTTTGCCTCTGTAATTTAGCCTTTTACCTAATCAGAGAATGTCTGCACAGTAGGAATGGTTATTTTATCTGACAGTCACCACAGTGCAGGACAGAACTCGAATTACTACTTAAAGGGATACTGTCAAAACATAATCAACCCTTTAATTATAATCCTGTTTTGTTTTATAAACAAGCTTTAATAGCATAGTTCTATTTTGTGTCACATTAGATGCGATTACAGGTACTTCTATTTACTCAGCCTAGGATAAGCCTTTTTATCTCCAAACAGAATCCCTGCCATAAAGCAAGACAGGGCGGCTGCTTTTTGCCTGGAAGGAAATAGAAATTGTCACATGAAAACCAGGAAATGGATTTTTCTAAGCCAGCAGAAAAAAGGGAAATTATTTTCCCATATTTTCACAAAAAGACACACTTATATACACTATTGTGCAGGTATGGGACCTGTTATCTAGAATGCTTGGGACCTGGGGTTTTCTGGATAACGGATCTTTCCATAATTTGGATCTACATATCAGGGGGCAGATTCACTAAAGGGCGAAATGACTAATGCTAGCGACTTTTCGCCAGGCTTGCCACCCGCAGGGACATCGGCAATTCACTAACAGGCGGCAATTCGCTAGCGAACGGGACTGCCGCTATCGTTCATTCGCACTCTATCACCAGGCGACTTTTTTTCATTTAAGTTCAAAAAACGCTGGCGATTTTTCCTTTTTTTAAGCGGGATTGGCTGCAAAAGTCCTAACTTACTTTTTTGGGTAAGCGGTTTTCTCTACACATTTTATTACATAATGAAACATTAATTTTACAGTGGACTTATGTGTAGGGCATTATATTAACTCTCTTGTCTTTATTAAGGTTCCCTGGACATGTGTAATAAAAAGTGGTAATTTCAAGCATTTGCACCAGCATTTATAATAAAGATGTCCATACAACTTTAAATATCCCACCCTATGCAAATTGACCTAAGCGCAAGATCACTAGCGAATTTTTGTTAGGCACAAATGAACGATATGAAATGCTCGAACTGCCAAAGTAACACTATCGAAAAGTCGCCAGCGTTCGACGCCCGGGACGAAACTTCACATTTTAGTTAATCAGCGTATTGGTAGTGCACTTGCGCCTGGCGAAGTGGTACGAGGGGTGCGAAGCTGACGCTGGCGAAAATTTGCCTGTTAGTGAATCTGCCCCCTAAAGTCTACTAGAAAATCATGTAAACATTAAATAAACCCAATAGGCGGGTTTTGCTTTCAATAAGCATTCATTTTATGAACGAGGAGCGTGAAAACAAGTGATGCCAAATTATGGAAATATCCATTATCCAGAAAACCCATTCTGGATAACAAGTTCCATAACTATATTCATCAAAAAAGCAGAGCGAGTAAAAAATCCCAGTCAACATAAATAATATCGCCTACACACAAAAGAAGCAAGAGGCTTCCCAATCACTATCGAGACCATTTGGAATGTGTAATTTCAAACTATAAATACAAAAATATCTCCCTTTGGTCCAGATATCTATGGAAGTCGTCCACCCTAGGTCCCAACCTCACAAACTCTCTACCCTGAAGTTCCCCCATTTGTGAAAAGGTTGCCCTGTTGTTACTATATGCAGACCATGGGGATAACTTGCACTGACTATCTGATTGGTGTAAGTGCTCCATGAATAGTGCCATAAGTCAAGGCCCCTTAACGCTCCATCACTTGTGTATTTCCATCTATTGCAGCCCTCATATCTTTCTCTGGAACACTGCACTTCACAGGCTATGCTACAGTGGTCATGCAAAAAATGAATTTTCCATTATGAAGGACATGTGTGTTGAGCTCTCACCCACTCGCTGCTTACACTGGTAGGGTGCTTACGTTAGCTAGCTACAGAGAGCTATAATAACAATATCTAAAAAATTCATACTCTTAGCTCTGTACCTGATTTGAGACATCCAGATCCCATCTGTGCACCATTCCACAATCTGCAAACGTCTTGTTTTTGATTCCAGCCAATGATAAATGTGTTGCTCAGAAGAAATCTCTTACTGCGGTGGGAGGGTTGTGTTATTGCAGTCATTATACATCTTTGTTATTTGGAATAAACTGTGAATGTTCCCTGATTGCATTATCTCAGCTAATACGTGTTTTTCTTGTCATTGCTCCTGGCAAAATCCAGGAATGCTTTAAGATGATTTAATGGTGACCACAACCCTGTTATAATGTCATGCCCCACTTTAAAGGCGTCCCTCCTTTCTAAACTGTTCAATTCAGGACCCTCTAAACTGGCCCATTAGTTGGCGCCTACCAACTCCACTGCTAGGCACATCAAATAAGGGAGACCTTTGGTCAGGGCCACAGTATAACAGGCTTTGTTCTCCTTCAATATCTGTTTTTTTTTTAAGCAGGCCATATGTTGCCTTATTCTGGAACAAACCACTTGGTTATTGGCAAATCTGCTAAATTGTTTGACCCCAAACATTTTATAAATTGTCAAAGGGCATAGAAACCCTCTTGATCCGAATGCTAAAACTGCATGTTGACTTTGGAGATCTCACACAGCCATTAGGCGAAGGCCAGACGGGGGCCGAAATCAGACTGCTGAAACCTGCAGGCCAATTTCAGACCCTCATCACGAGCAGTATCCTCTTCTTTCACATCCTTAACCCTTGTGTTGGCTGCAGCATTAAACACACGGTGGATTTGGCGAAGAAACAAGAGACTTTTCATTTCAAGATAAAATCTGAGTGTGTTCATGCTGGAGCCAACACAAGGATTAAGGACATGAATAAAGTGGATACTACTCCTGGTTTCAGCAGGCTGATTTTGGTCCCGTTCTGGCTCTAGCCTAACCTTTCAGTTGTGATACTCATTGTGTAGAACGGGGGACTGGTTTCACACGATTGTACATTACAGAATAGTGAAGGAGAAACAGAAATCTGCATCTTATATTATATTTATATAATCTGTATATACAGTATAAAAGTCTGGTTGGCTAAAATGTTCGACATCAGAAGTTGGTGGGCTTGATGACCCAAGCTGGTATTTCCATATTTAGGGCTCCCATCTGTGCCAGATCTTCCAGGCATGTTCTGTTTTTACAGTATTGATGCTGGTGCCCCTAGAGACATTTGTTCTGGAGCTATTAAACATCCTAGTTATTAGGGAACAGTGGTACAAATACTGCTGCATATGATGTATGTATTTATATGTTTTATGTTTGAGCGTATTGAGGTTACTGTGCCTAAATAAAGGGAGGAGGGTTCACTGTGCCCTTCCAAGACCACTGTGCCTCCATATGTGAAGAGCATAGGCAGAGTGCGGAAATATACAACTACCTAAATGCCAGAATAAAAAGAGCAAGATGGGATACATAATTGTTATAATCTCTTTCAAGCTTGGAAAATGTTGTGATGCTTTATAAATAAACAGTTCTCTAAGGGTCTTTTATTAATGTGTGCTAGTTTTTGTCCTTTTCCCTATCAGTTTTTCATCTTGTGCCAATAGTGCAACTCTTTGTGCTCAAAAAATTATGGGCAAAGCAAAGTGGCATTTCTTTTAGCATGCAATGTTGCTGCACATGGGAGCTGCTTACAGGGCCAGAACTAGAGGTAAAAAAACTTTACTACTCAACTGCTGCAGTCTATATAGGCCTGTCAAAAAGGGCCAAGTGCTGGAATATAGCCCCCAACTCCAAAGCGCACTCAATTCAAAAATTCAAAGATATATTTCCAGTCAATTCTCAAAGTTAAAAAATCACTTTTTATTCATCATAAATATTAAAAGTAGGCATACAGACCAACCAATACTCCGCCCTACACGTTTCGCACCCACAGGCCTATGAATAAGTGCCTGTGGGTGCGAAACGCGTAGGGCGGAGTATCGGTTGGTCTGTATGCCTACTTTTAATATTTATGATGAATAAAAAGTGATTTTTTAACTTTGAGAATTGACTGGAAATATATCTTTGAATTTTTGAACAGAACTAGAGGTAGGCAGAAGACACGTGCTTAGGGTGAAATGGTGGTGGAGGGGCAATTGGTACATACCTCCTCTGCCAGTATTCCCCTAGCTCTGGCGCTTCAATAAGTCCCGCACTAGCAAATCTTTCCTCTCGCCTTTGCTGCTGTTTTACTTGGGGGAGATCCACAGGTGGCTGGGGGTTGCCTTATTTGTGCTACCCCTTAGACATGGTTGCTGCTTATATTCTGTATATGAGTGAGAAGCAGGCAGTAGCCAAAAAATCCACAATATTGCCCCCAAATATGTACCTGTGCCAGCAGCAGCCAAAAAATCCATAATATTGCCCCAAAATATGTATCTGTGCCAGTAGCAGCCATAAAATCCACAATATTGTCCCCAAATATGTTCCTGTGCCAGCAGGATCCAAAAATCCATCATATTGCCCCAAAATATGTACCTGTGCCAGCAGGAGCCAAAAATCCATCATACTGTATTGCCCCAAAATATGTACCTGTGCCAGCATGAGCCAAACATCCTTCATATTGTGCCCAAATATGTATCTGTGCCAGCAGCAGCCAAAAATTCACAATATTGCCCCAAAATATGTATCTGTGCCAGTAGCAGCCATAAAATCCACAATATTGTCCCCAAATATGTACTTGTGTCAGCAGGAGCCAAACATCCATCTTATTGCCCCCAAATATGTACTTGTGCCAGCAGAAGCCAAAAAGTCCACAATATTGCCCCCATATGTGTACCCGTGCCAGCAGCAGCCAAAAATCCATAATATTGCCCCCAAATATGTACAGTACTTGTGCCAGCAAGAGTCAAAAATCCACAATATTGCCCCTAAATATGTACTTGTGCCAGCAAGAGCCAAACATCCTTCATATTGCCCCCAAATATGCACCTGTGCCAGCAACAGCCAAAAATCCACCATATTGCCCCATATATCTGTGCAAGCAGCAGCCAAGATATTGCAAACAAATATGTACCTGGGGAGTGCAGCAAGAATCACGGGCAAGAGGGGTTGGAACAGGCGGTTTATAAAACTGAAAAACTATTTAATGGCCAGGCAAACCAGGGTTTAAAAAAAATAAAAAAAATCCATTATTGCATCCTAGGCGGGCGCCTACTCTGCCTACCCCTAGTTCTGGCCCTGCCTGTGCAAGGACAGATCAACGAGTTAGTAGAAGCAAATAAAGTGTTACACCCCAATGACAGCAAGGTGGACATACCATTAGACACGGATTTTGCTCATCATGATGCCATGGTTTGTAGCCACGACCCCTTTCTGTCACTTGAGTATTACTGATAAATATACTGATAAATAGGTAGAAAATATACCACCTGGCAAATTACTTTTGCAAACTTAATGAGTACTGGTAGCAGTTTAGAGTCCTAGTTATTAATTCAAACAACCTTAATGCCAAAGATAATCTTAGACAAAAAAAACTACGTTTTTACGGTCACAGGTGAAGTGCTGTTCCTATAGCGAAAGCTGCTTAAGCTGTACACACATAAATCATTGTGAGTTGGCTCTTCAAACAACCCTAGTACATATAAAGTTTGAACGACGTGTAAATGCAAATACACATATTATTCTCAGAAGTGGACAATGGTCTGTTCCACATATAACATTTCTTCAGCTAAAAGAATGGGTTTAATTAGTTCTAGCAAAGAACTACCCTTGTTGCCTTGATAGATAGGGGGTAGAAGTGTAATAAGTAAAGCTGTAAAGATGGGTAAATTAAAGCTGGATAATGTAATAGCCTTTCTAGCAGTATAAAACTAAATTTGATACAGGTATATGATTTGTTTTCCGGGAAACCCATTTTCCAGAAAGCTCCAAATTATAGCAAGGCAGTCTCTCATAGACTTGTAATTGAGTTTTTTTTTTAAATGTATTTTCTTTTTCTCTGTAATACTAAAACAGTCACTTGTACTTGATCCCTACTAAGATATAATTAATCTTTATTGAAGGCAAAACAATCCTATTGGGTTTATTTAATGTTTTAATTTATTTTAAGTAGATTTGTATGGAGATTCAAATTATGGAAAGATTCCTTAATTGGAGAATTCCAAGGCTTGAGCATTCTGGATAACAGGTCCCATACCCGTACTATTATTATTTATGTTATGTTGTGTTATGGGCTGTTGTGCCTTTAAATTGTGTGTGTCCAGGGTAATACTATGTGTAAAATATAGAAAAAACAAAACTGCTTTTATGTGAAGGATTAGTTGAAAGCGCATCAAGGGCACAGAACAAACAGCTTTTGCAATATTTTTATGTTTGAGGGGGTTTCAGATGATCATTAATAATCCCACGTTCCTGAAAATATTCCTTTAAACACATAAGATATTTTATGTTATTTGTGGGGGTTTTCCACATTAAAGGACACTCGTTTTTCAATGTGATGAGAGATTTTGGCACAATTGCCAGGATTAAGGCCAAACAGGACAATGTCACCACAAGCCACAGGGCAACATGATATTCAGGAAATTAAATCTAAGAGATTTCATTATTTGGCCACGTAAATGGCAGTTGTCAGAGTTTCCAAATGAAAGGCAATATACTGCAGCTATATTAAGAATTTAACTGCAGCAGTTGTTTAATACCACGACCCTAGGTTATGTTTGCATTTTCCCACCTAGTGGTAGACATGAGAATAGCACCCAAGCAGGAAAAAGGGGTTTTCCTGCTTGGGTGCTATTCTCATCACTTTTAGCATTGCAAACAAATCCTTCAGCAGAGCTGTCATGGAGCTGCTATCTGGTTAGCTACCCATTGTTCTGCAACTTGAAGTGTAGCAGGGATGTTTATCAGAGCACAAGTCACATGACCTTAGGGCACCTGGGAAACTGACCACATGCCGAATTTAAAAATGGATTTCAGTGCAAAATTTTGCTGGAGCAGCACTAATAACTGATGTGTTAACATGTTTTCCCACAACAGTATCTTTTTAAGGGATGGTCCACCTTTTAGTTAACTTTAAGTATGTTATAGAATGGCTAATTTGCAAAACTCCCGCGAAAATTCGCCGGTGAAAAAATGTTTGGATGCGCACGCGAAAAGTCGCTCACGTCAAAATCTCTGCGTGTCAACACAGCAATTTTCGAGTTTCACAAGTTTTTCACCATTTTGTGAAAAGAAAGGGAGAAATTGGACCATCAATATCATTTATCCATCCTTGATGTGGTATTTGTTCCAGTGCTGAAACCAATGCAGGGAATAATAGCTAAGGACCCGTACCTGGAATGTGTCAGTAAGCATGGTTTACATGTTCTGTGACATTCTAGAATATTTCAATGAGTTCCATTCAGAAGGCCAGGGCTATAAGTTTCATATGGATAGGAGACCATCTGAGCTATAGGGCAGCATTTTCATTTGCTGGAACCATACACATAAAAGTGATTCTGCCATCAGAATAAAGAGGGTTTGTTTATTTAGATTTGAAGCTGGTCATACAAGTAGCAACAAAGTTATGTATACCATGTACTACAGATATCAGTTCTGGAATGGGGCAGGTTAGACAATTCCCCATGATCCCATAATTTCCAGCTCCGCCCCTTCCTTGGTTCCTTTCCCAAGCACCACAAACAGTGGGCCATTTGATCATGACACATACACATCCCTAGGATGTCCAGCCTTTGCTCAGGGCCCCCTTATCTCATAACAAAAGTGGCCCAAATCCCATTCTTATTGAGCTTCAATCTGGGCTTTAAAGTGTATTTAGTAGATCAAATATTCATTCTCCCCAAAATAACATTCAGGTTGGGCTCCCGCTGCCACTGCTTCTTGTCCCCTAGGGGTGCCAATCCCACAGTTTGGGAACCACTGCCCAAGTGTATTCTAGTGTTTTTTCCACAATTCAGATCTTACTGTAATGATGCCAAGCTCAGACTTCCATTCACTAAAGCATCAAAATATATCTTCAATAGTGTTGGTATATATGTTTCTAATCAGAATAGATCTTTTCTGCTTTCTGCAGGGAAACAATCAGATATTTTGGGACAGGTTCCATTTCTTTGTCACATGGTCTGGGCAGACCTGGATTTGTGGCAAGGCCACAAGGGCCAGGACCTAGGGCAGCAGGAATTCAGGGGCAGCATGCCGCCCAGCCGCATTCAACAAGTTGCGCTGAGCATATATGCATATTCAAGATGTGTGCATATATCAAGGCTCAAGCGGTGGATGATACAGACAGGAAGGGGAGGGTACAGGAAGGGGAGAAGGTGACACGTACAGGGAGGGGAAAGGAAGGTAAGAGAGAGGCGGACGGTGATGGGGAGTCGTGCAAAGGAAGGGGAGGCAGAAGGGGAAGGGTGAAGGGGAGGTGGGACGATGAGCAGAGATGGCCTAGGGGCGCCCCGTTTATAAATCTGGGCCTGGGTCTGGGTGGCAAGTTATTTGGGTGAGGATAAGCACCAGTTGGCTAGTAAACATACAAACAAAGCATGAGATGAGGTGATAATCTCTCTTTCCATCTAAAAGGAAATTTCAAGCCCTTAATGATTCCACTGATCCTGGTTAGGTTCACATTGTTCTTTCCTCTTAAGGGCAGAGACACTCGTGGAGATTCAGGGAGATTTAGTCACCCAGCGACAAATCACCTCTTCTGCGGGCGACTAATCTCCCTGAACTTCCTTCCCAGCAAACGTTTACAGGAAGAACAGGGAGCAAGGAGTGTGGTCAAGGGACAGGCCGAGTCGATACCAATCAGGCAGAGCAGTACCAATTCAGGAGACAAGAGCGTAGTTGAGGTCACAGCTGTGTCAAACACACCAGTAGCGTAGTACAGAATCGTGATCTGAGAGAATGGTCAGAAACAGGCTAGGGTCAGGTCAGACAGCAAAAGTAGAGACGGTCAGGGACAGGCAGGGTCAAGAACAGGTTAAACAGACTTAGAATCGCACCCAGGAATTATTGAAAATAGACCTATGTTGGGCAATGTGAAAAGGGACATGGCGCTTTTAAATATTTGAATTTCGTGCCAAGCACAATGACATCAGACACGGCACTCGCGCCAAAAACTGGAAAGGACAAGAAGATTTGTGGTGCTTAGAAAGAAGAAGCAACGGGCGTCCATGCCGCACATGTATTACACTGGGTGCTTTATAATTGCTATTAGGCTGATTTTTAGTTCTTGACCCTCCTGACTACGCTGATTGCTTCCTGCCCTAGATAAGGACTATTATCTGTTTAACCCTTTGTGTACCATGTATTGGACTATTTCATGTCTGTCTGCACTCCAGCCTCCTCCTTGGCCCTGACTCCTACTAGAACTGTTAGGACCTGACAGGTACTTTCTGTAAAGTTGTGTACCCCTTACCACCATAACATGGCAGAGAAAAATTCCACTTTGTGCACCAATTACTTTTGAATGTCTAAAGGGTTAAATACAGAAAGAAAAAACAACAGAACACCACTTCCTGCACTAAATTTACCCTTTAATTTTGTCCCATACTTTTATCATTGGTGATTTTTTTAACCTGTGGAACCCAAGCTCTTAAACTAATATCTTACCATAACCAACCTTTGGACTGATAAAGTTTGAGGAGTTGCTTCCTAAGTGGGCTGAGCTGTCATGGGGCTGGTCATGGGCACTGTCTGTTGCATGGAAGCAGATAGAGAGTGAGCTCCTGCCGCTCCAAACTTTTTGGTAGGTAGGGGGCGAGAAAGGGACACCTACATAAAAATTAGAACAAACAATTTAAGTTTTCTAATAATCATACACTGCATATGATTATTCTAATACATACATGTTAAAGAATATGTTCAGATGATATTATTATATACCTCTATAGGACCTGTTATCCAGAATGCTCAGGAGCTAAGAGTTTCTGGATAACGTATCTTTCCGTCATTTGCATCTTCATACTTTAAGTCTACTAGAAAATCATGTAAACATTAAGAGGTTATTTATCAATGGTCAAATGTTAGAGTTTTTCATACCTTGAATGAACTCACAACTTAAATGGTTTCTTATTTAAAAAAAAACTTGATTTTGTGAGTTCCAGTTGAGAAACCTGAAAACTCAAATTAATCGATTTGAGTTTTCGGGCAAAACCCTCTGAAAAAAACTCAAACATCATGCAGGTTATTAACATCTTCAGACGGTTCAAGGGACCTCTGCCATTGGCTCCAATATGAAATAGATATATGGGAAAAAAAGTCAAAGGTTCTGTAGTTCACCCCCTTTGCCGGTTCCAATAATGCGTTCTTCTCCAGATATGCAATAATTGTGTTTATGTAGATCTATCTAAACACAATTATTGGCTCCTACATGACTGACCGGTTTGAGATGGTTCAAACTATTTCCAGGGTCCAAGTATAATAAATCTCGAAAAATTCAAAAAATCTACAGATCAGTCTGGGCCTGGTGTAAGACCTGCTTTATTCCATAGGCACTATCATCTATCAAGATTCAGAAATTTGTACATTCATTACATCCATCCTCTTTATATTTAATGCCTATTTCTTTTTAACGGCTTCAGTAAATATTTATGGACTCCTAACCCTTATATAACTGGTAAAGCTGGTTTCCTTAACTGCATAAAAGTAGGAAAAGAGGAATAGCCTAATATATTGACACTGCAGTGCCATCTTGTGGCCAAACAATATGCATCGCTAACATTTTGATGTTTGTTCAACAATATTTCAGGCCTATAACAATCTAACCTCACCACTTGAGTGAAATTTAGTGGTAGACACTTACTTAGTGGTGGGTGGAGTTGTAATACTGGAGCAATTGCTGACAATTTATTTGCCATTCACTCTGTAATAATAAAACAGTAGCGTGTAGTTGATCCAAACTAAGATATAATTAATCCTTATTGGAAGCAAAACCAGCCTATTGGGTTTATTTAATGTTTACATGATTTTTTAGCAGACTCAAGGTAAGGAGATACAAAATAAGGAAAGGACCCCAACTCCGGAAAACATTCTGGAAAACAGGTCCCATACCTATATATACTAAAAGGGCATTCCACCACATATTTGATTGACTTAATATGTAACTTGTGGAAATGCATCTGAATATAGAGGAAATAGAAGGAGGAGAGTAAGGATCGTATTATTGCACATCTCACATCCGACAGTCTTGTTGTATATAATACATTTTTACCTGTGACTTTTTTTGTTAGTTCAATTTGCCGCCTGCGACTGCATCCGACTTGTCACTTGCGTTTCGTCACCGTCGAAAGACGCCCATGGAGTTCACTTAGCATTCATTCAGGAAAGCACTTGCGCCTCTCCTTCACACTACACTCTTGCATTGAGATCCAGATAAAAAAAAACCTCAGGGGGCAGATTTACTAAAGGGCGAAGTGACTAACGCTGGAGAAGATTTGCGCTCTATCACCAGGCGAATTTTTACTCTGGCGAATGGACGTTACTCCGCACATTCACTAAGATGCGGATTTTACTGAATGTTACCTCTTTTGTGTGCAGATTAGAAAGCACAGAATTACAATGTACTCACTGTAAGAGCTCAGTTATATAAAGATTACTGTTTGCAGTGTTGGCAAGATGTACATTGCTACTGGCACATTGCTGATATTGAATAGGAAGCTTTGAGAAAACAGCAACAACTAATCCTAAACTACCACAGAGGACAATGGGCTTCATTCAATAAGGGGGCGCAGCCTGAAAACAAAGCACATGCTGCATACACTGTACTCAGGAGGGGAAGCTTTATTAATAGCAATGTGCATATCCTCTAAATATCACTTGCCCTAAACTATTTCCAGTGTAACCCTGGCTTTCTGTAACTAAAGAATGATTTGGTGATTACAAGACAAGCTTGAGCTTCCCACTCTTATCAGTCTTCCATAGTTTGTAGGTCGTTGTGTTGCACATCAGAACTGATTCTTCCTGACTTATTCCAAAGGGTCTATTTTAGATCCTTAGAAATGTTAACAGTGGGGATCATTTATAAACACTGGGCAAATTTGCACCGGGGCACTAACCCACAGCAACCAATCAGTGATTAGCTTTTTTTTCCTAGCCACTTACAGGTTGAACAGTGAAAGCAATCATCTGATAAGTCAATGGGAGAAGGCCCAATGATTTTTTGATGTGCGCTTTTTTTCAAATCTTCAGCTTGAATTGGACATGCAAGGTGCCCCATAGGAGAAAGGCGAAAAGGCAATGGCAGCTTAAATTTCTCTGTGCGGTGAACCAGAAGCCTCCTAAGGATAACCTTAAGCACTTAAAGGGCATGTAAAGGCAAAAAAATAAAATCCCATTTTTACTTTCTTTAATGAAAAAGAAACCTATCTCCAATATACTTTAATTAAAAAATATGTACCGTTTTTATAAGAAACCTGACTGTATGCAGTGAAATTCTCCCTTCATTTACTGCTGTGGATAGGAATTGTCAGATGGTCCCTAACTGCTGAGCAGGGAAACAATCATACTTATGAACAGCAGGGGGAGCCCCCGCCTTACTTCCCAGCCATGCAGAACTCAAGCAGCTTTGTTTATGACGATCCCTAAGCAGCCCAGACCACACTGAGCATGTGCACAGTCTTAGTCTTGCAAAGATGTTAACAAAGTTACAAGATGGTGACCCCCTGTAGCCAACTTTGAAAGCATAAATTATTTGTTTGATTAGGCTTGTGGTGCAGTAAGTTCATGTTTATATTTAGTATACAAAATACAGCATTTCTAGCCTTATTCTATTTTAGACTTTACATGCCCTTTAAGCCCTTTTTCAGTGTCTACAGCTTATATTTATGTTTCTATTCCTTCAGACAGCTTTGGGGGTAATGATATGAGCATATATTTAAGTGCTGCAGATGCTGAAAAAAAGCTTAGGTGTTACTGTTCCTTTAAGTAGCATTCAGTTTGAAGCTACCAAGTCTGTACTGTGACTAACAGAAAAGAAGTGTAACAGAGAACTTCCCCTTCCTTTTGAGCTGCCATGTCGGAGACCGGGCAGGGCGTGGGGCCGTGATGTCAGTGGGTGGAGTCGTGATGTAGATGGGTGTGGTTGTGCCATCAGGGGGTGGAGCTATGGCTGTGTCAATCAAGGGAATCCTGCCCGGTTTTCCTTATTTGGAAAACTGGGCAGGAATTTTCGACCCGGGCAGACCTTCAAAATACCTGGCTGTTCAGGTTAAAACCGGAAAGGTGGCAACCCTACGCTAATACCTAAATTCCTCCATTTAAAGAAAAAAATCATACCCCTGAAAATCCGAAAAAATCGGATAAAAAATCCGAAAAAATCATGAAAATCTGATTTTTTTCCCACAAAGCTAATTTCAGGAAAATTTAATAATAGTAATAGGGAAAAAAGACAAGGAGGCTGTAAGGCTCAGGCCACTAACTTGACATCTCTTACTAACCCCACAGCACCAGGAGAACCCTGGGACTCAAAAAACAGGAGCGAATCCACATGAGAATGACATGGAGTTAGAAAGGGAAAACAAACTCTTCTCCTGATTCAGTTCCAGTTTCTTCCTCTTGACTCCAATAGAGTTTTCACGTGATAAACAGTGAAATAAGTTTTTCTGAATTGAATTGCTTCAACAATTGAATCTTGTCCATGAGTTTTCATGTGATTTTCTCACTGAACTGAATCTTACCCTTTATCTGATAATGTTTGGGACCCCGGCGCCGGTGGAGGCAGTTCCCCTTGATAGAGAAATAGGGGTTGTCCACTGAGGTGGTGGCCCTTTGGGTTACATGTCAGTAACAATAAAAATCCTCCAGCAAACAACTGATTCACTGCATTAGCATTGTCCAGCTTTTACAGCCATACCTATGATTAATATTACATGGACACCAGCCTGTCCAACTCATCTTATTCCACTAACATTGTTCATAGGACATGATTCCATTCATATGTGAAAGGGTTGGGCACTGATGTTGGGGATCAGGTCTGGCTCAGGGCTGGTGTTCCAGTTCATCCCACTGGTGTTCTATTGGGTTGAGGTCAGGGCTCTATGCAGGCCAGTCAAGATGTCCCACTCCCGTCTCAGCAAACCCATACTTTATGGACCTTACTATGTACACTAAGATTTTATTCTACTGAAACAGAGCCTTCCCCAAACTGTTGCCACAAAGTAGGAAGGACAGCATTGTAAAGGATGCCATTGTATAATATAGAGGCACCTGTGTTAGCAATGATGGCTGTGGCTTAAATTGGCAATTCCAATAATTATGTGTCTACATATCTGCTACGCAACTTTGAGGGTAGGAGCATGCTGCCATTCTTGTCTCTGTGCAGTCTGTGACAGTCATGGATCATAGTCTTGACACCTCATTAACTTTCATGAAAATCCCGTAGGTGATGTAGATAGGAACTATGCATATTTCATGAGTATCTGAAAGTGTAAATGCTTTCCTTTATGGGATTTATTCAGCGGGGACAACACAAAAAGTGATATCAAAGAAGATATGACTTGGGAATCTGCCATCTAATATGAATTTACAACAGACTTTGCCCCAGGTTTATTCCTTAGTGCTGTGTCAGCTTCCTGTAAAAGCTTTATGCTGCATGGGTGTATCATGACTCTTCTTTTCCTCAGAATGTATATAAAAAAGTAGATAGATATTCATTATTTATGAATAAGACATTCCAACTTTCCCCTCTGAAGAGGACCCAAAATGTATACAATGTACTGAATAAACTTTAAGTATTCTGTTCCTTAGTTATTTTATATACCAGCATGTACCTTAAAGGAGAACTTATTTTCTTATTGCACCATCCCAATGTTTCAGTTTGTCATTAGCAGCAATGATCCAGGACTTCAAACTTGTGCCTGTTGGTGTTTAAGTTGACAAACCTCAACTTCATTATATATTGCAAAAGTCCCAGTGGATACATGTTAATAAATACATGAAATATCTCTTTAGAAAGTCTACTTCCTTGCCATTTACTACCTGCATGGCAAGGAAGGTTGCAAGTGCAGAATCTGCAATCCACCATGTTTTTTGCACTTTGCTCTGGATTTTTTATGCAGAGTGCAGCCAGATCCCAGACAGAAGTACTCTCTACTCCTGAAGAATAAGCACTAAAGGGCGTAATTATTATTATTAATAATAATAATTAATAAAGGGGTTGTTCATCTTTGAATTAACTTTTAATATTATAAATTGAGTGATATTCTGGGACAATTTGCCTTTGTTTTTATTATTTGTGGTTTTTGAGTTATTTCGCTTTTTATTCAGCAGCTCTCCAGTTTGCAGTTTCAGCAATCTTGTTGCAAGGGTTCAAATGACCCTAGCAACCATGCGTTGATTAGAATAAGGGACTGGAATATGAACAAGATGAACCTGAAAAGAAAGAGCAGTAATAAAAAATGATTAATAACAATATATTTGTAGCCTTACAGAGCATTTGTTTTTAGACTGGCCAATTTTTCTTGGCTGACCAATTCAGTAACTGAACTGAGTGATAGATTCAGAGCTAACCAACCATATTACTACAAGTCAGGGCCGCCATTAGAAATCACAGGGTCCCCGTACAACAACATTTTCTGGGCCCCCTGGGCCCCATCCACCACCCACCCCAGGTTCCGCCCACCCCACCCCACAGTTAAAAGACCACACAGACATCAGTACTAAAAACAGTACCCCCCCACACAAATTATAAAAAGCCCCCTTATAAGTTAAAAAAAAACTGTGATGCCAGGGCCCCAATAAAAGTTTTTTAAAAAAAACATTGGTGGTCAAGGCTTCCCTATTAATTAAAAAAAATAATTGGTGACCAGGGCCCCCCTATAAGTTAAAAAAACATTGGCACCAGGGCCCCCCATAAAAGCTTTTTTTTTTATTTTTAAACATTGGTGCCAGGGCTCCCCATAAAAGTTTTAAAAAAATCATTTTTTATTAAAATAATACACTGGTGGCTAGGGGTTTAATAAAATTAAAAAAGAACACATTGGTGTTCAGCAGAACTGAACTTGTGGCTTCAGGACTTCAACTTCGGCTCCTTTAGTGGCTTCCGGTCTTTTCGCAACTTTGAGACCTCAACTTCGGCTCCTTTAGTGGCTTCCGGTCTTTTCGCAACTTCGAGACCTCAACTTCGGCTCCTTTAGTGGCTTCCGGTCTTTTCGCAACTTAGGGACCTCAACTTTGGCTCCTTTAGTGGCTTCCGTTCTTTTCGCAACTTCTAGACCTCAACTACTGCTCCTTTAGTGGCTTCCAGTCTTTTCGCAACTTCGAGACCTCAACTTCGGCTCCTTTAGTGGCTTCCGGTCTTTTTCGCAACTTCGGGACCTCAACTTCGGCTCCTTTCGTGGCTTAGGGAATTCGGCTCTTCAGGATTTTGACTCTTCTGGATTTTTCGGCTCTTTGGCTGTTCCGAAAAGTGCAGCACAGCTAGGCCCCCCTTTAGGCCCAGGCCCGGTTCAACAGTACCCCCTGTGCCCGCCTGATGGTGACCGTGCTACAAGTGCTCAGTGTTTCACCAAGCAGTAGATACATGTACTGTATATGGCAGAGGACTTTTATATCAGTCATAACTTCTATGTTCTTTTTTCTACTCTTGCTAACAGTGGGGCAAAGTGCAAGTGTAAAAAACATGGCTGCTTTTGTGCTTTGCTCCAGCCCCGCAATTCATAAATCCCCCCCTATGTCATTACAAGGTTCTGAAACTCCATAATGACTTTTAAAATCCTAAAGATATTTACATTTAGCCCAATACTATCCATTTGCATTAGATTATGCACCCACTGCATGACTGTTTGCACTAACTCACCCCATACTGTAAATAGTACACTGCTCGAAGAATATGATCTGGATTTTGTCCAATAATATTGTTGTCTCAAAACCTGTGGTTGCATGTTCCCTTAAAGGGGTTGTTTTATTATGATGTAGAGAGTGATATGTTGAGACAATTCCCAATTGGTTTTCATGTTCTTGAGTTATTTAGCTTTTTATTCAGCAGCTCTCCTGTTTGCAGTTTCAACAGCCTAGTTTCTAGGATCTACATTACCCTATCAAACTAGGTATGCACCAAATACACTATTTTGGATTTGGCCGAACTCACGAATCCTTCCCGAAAGATTCGGCCGAATACCAAACCGAATCTGCCTATGCAAATTAGTATTTGAAGGTTTTTGGAGCATATGCAAATTAGGGGTGGGAAGCGGAAAACATTTTTTACTTCCTTGTTTTGAGACAAAAAGTCAGGCGATTTTTCTCCCCGTCCCTAAGGTGCATATGCAATTTAAGACTCGGATAAAGTTCGGCTGGGCAGAATGATTTGGCCGAATCCGAGTTCTGCTGAAAAAGGCAGAAGCCTGGCTGAATTCCACACTGAATCCTGGATTCGGTGCAACCCTACAGTATATCAAACATGCACTGATTTGAATAAGAGACTGGAATATGAATAGGAGAGGTCTGAATAAAAAGATGAGTGATATAAAATAGCAATAATAATACATTTGTAGCCTTACAGAGCATTTGGTTTTATATGGGGTCAGTGAACCCCATTTGAAAGCTGGAAAGAGTCAGAAGAAGAAGAAGGCAAATAATTAAAAAATTATAAAAAAATTAATAATGAAGACCAGTTGAAAAGTTGCTTAGAATTGACCATTCTATAACATACTAAAAGTTAACGTAAAGTGAACCACCCCTTTAAACACCCCTATCAACCTAAAAGATGGGGGCCTATGGTAGAACCCCGATGACAACCACAGGATTTTACATATTCCCAAAATTGACACTATTTTGTTGAGGTCCCATTTAGACAAGCTTTATTTTTACCATTTTGTTGGGGTCCCCGGTGAGACAAAAAAATCTGGGGTTTACTGTATTTTATATGTATGAAATGATTAACATCAGAAAAAGGTGTAAAATAAATAGTATATTTTTCAATTCATGCTGCCTTTTTGCTGCATTTCACAGCATGATTTTACACTACTTTGGATAATGATGATAAAACTTCAAGGGCAAGTCAGTCTACCTGAAGTACAAATGCCATATTTTTACATAGAATATTCAGGCAGTTGCTTCCTTTTATGCCGGATTGTTACACAGCGGTACGCGAGCAGCGAAAATCAATAAACAGTATGGTAAACAGGCCCCATAATGTTTTGAAGGGTATGTAAAGCATATTCTCTACTTCTGTGCCTTTGAATACATCTCTCAAATGGAGAAACAGGCACCGTCACGCCTGCAAACTTCCAAACAGCGAACAGGATGCTGCAGGGCTTTAATCACATTATGAAATGTGCCATTTATTCTATGGAAGAAACTCTGCACAACTTGTTTCAGAAGAAATCCTGTATCGGGTGCTGATCAACCAGCAAGCGATGAAAGATTTGCTAATCTAATGCCGCAATTCTTACTCAAAATAGATGACAGTAACAGGTATGGGATCTGGGGTTTTGTGGATAGCGGATCTTTCTGTAATTTGGATCTGCATACCTTATCATATAAAACATTAAACATTAAAGGAGACATATATGATTAATGAAACACCCCTAAATTTTGTAGGCAATTATGAGTAATATATGCTGTTGTTATTACATTGTGCTAAAAATTAATATTTTCATTAAAAATAGCCCCTTTATTGGATCTCCCTATGGATGTTCACTGGTCCCTGTCTTTGTTTTAAATGAGGGGTGGGCGTGTCCTAACGGTCCCTGCCAGAAGCACAGTAGGAAGGGGACAGCCAATCATAGCCCTGCAGTCACACAAGCACAGACAGGCTTCAGTTCCCTGTCCTGCTAGCTGTTGATTGGTTCCTGTCCTACAGTGCAGTGAGCTGAGAGCCACTGGCTCCCCTGCACAGCATGTAAGCAGGAAGTGGATGAGAAGGGAGGGACTAGTACGGTTTTTGCAGAAATATTCAAATCAGTCTGAAACACTACTTTTTTAAACACATTTCTTCTATATCTAAATGAGTATAATGCACTGTTACATTCTTATTTTTTACACAAATAGGGTGGTTTGCTTCCAATAAGGATTAATTATAGCTCAGTTGGGATCAAGTACAAGCTACTGTTTTATTATTACAGAGAAAAAGGAAATAGTTTTAAAAATGTGGATTATTTAGATAAAATGGGCCACATTTACTAAAGGGTGAAAGTGAAAATATGGTGTAGTTTCATCAAAAGTGAAGATTTCCCTCAACTTCGCCAATTTACTAAAAGGAATACACCATGTTTTGGAGAAAATTCTCTTTGCATTGGCGTAAATTTACATCTCCTCTCCAGGTGAAAATTCTCTAATTCACTAAGAGGAATTATTTTTGCCAAGAGAAATTTCTCCAGGTTCAGGCTGGCGAACTTTCATTATAAGAAGCAAAACCAGTGTATAGGGTTTTGCTTATTGGAGGCAAAACCAGTGTATAGGGTTTATTTAATGTTTATATGATTTTCTAGTAGACTTAAGGTATGAATATCTAAATTACAGAACGATCTGTTATCTGGAAAACCCCAGGTCCCGAGCATTCTAACAGGATCCGTTATCCGGAAACCAGTTATCCAGAAAGCTCCGAATTATGGAAAGGCCATCTCCCATAGACTCCATTTTATCCAAATAATCCAAATTTTTAAAAACTATTTCCTTTTTATCTGTGATAATAAAACAGCACCTTGTACTTGATCCAGCAAAACCAGCCTATTGGGTTTAATTAATGTTTACATGATTTTCTAGTAGACTTAGGGTATGGAGATCCAAATTACTGAAAGAGCCATTATCTGGAAACCCCCAGGTCCCAAGCATTCTGTGTATATATATATATATATATATATATATATATATATATATATATATATATATATATATATATCTGTATATATATATATCTGTATATATATATATCTGTATGCATATATGAGAAAATAGCAGTTTCTTGTCTCACAAGCCACATGTTGCAGAACATGAGAAAATCCACTTTAGCCGGAGGGGCCAAATCATTTCAAAGCACTCCATGCAAATGCTGTTCCTATTGATTTTCCTTGGTGCAGAGCAGGGTCAGAGCTTTTCACAGAATTAGGAGGGTTAGTGAAATGACGGACCATTTATAGCTTTCTCTGTAAATGATTATTATATGTTGATAAATTATCAGCATTTGTAAATTGTGGTTTTTGACCCTGTCAGATCCATTATGGATGCTTAATGATTCTTTTTTGCTATTACATTAGGGATGTGTATAGTCGAACACTTTTTAGGGGGAGGAGGTGGATGTACAATATGAAGAAGCACAAAGGCATAAAACCTCTATGAGCCCAACCTAAACTGAGATTACAGTGCAACTGTTGGGACAACTTTGTGCTACGAGCTATTTTTGATTATCTAACCCTTTCTTAAAGCTAGTAGCCAATGTATCTGCCAGTACAACCACTTCATTGAGAGAGTTCCACTACTCCCCAGCTCTCACTGTAACAAACCCAGTCCAAATATTAAGATACCTTTCTTCTAATTGGTATGGATATCTTTGTGTATGCTGGGAAGACCTACTTGTGAAAAAAGAATCAGAGAGTTTATTATATTGTCCCCTTTATACATAGTTATCTTATGTACCTATAAGGTCCTCTTCTGCAACATAACTATCTCCATCTTGTCAAATCCTGTACAGAGACATTCTATTCTCTTTACCAGCTTGTTGCTCTTCTTTGTACTCTCTCTAATCCAATAATATTCTGTTTGAGCACTGGAGACCAAAATTGCATATTCTAGATCAGTGATCCCCAACCAGTCGCTCACTAGCAACATGTTGCTCACCAACCGCTTGGATGTTGCTCTCAGTGGCCTCAAATAAGTTGATTATTTTTCCAGGCTTGGAGGCAAGTGTTGGTTGCATAAAACCAAGTGTACTGCCAAACAGAGTCTCCTGTAGGCTGACTGTCCATATAGGGGCTACCAAATAGCCAATCATAGCCCTTATTTGGCACCTCAGTAAGTTTTTGCATGCCTTTGTTGCTCCCCAACTCTCACAGGTAAAAAAGGTTGGGGACCCCTGTTCCTTACCAGTTCTTAGAAAAGCAGAAGAATGAATTTATGCTCCTGCTACTCTATAATCCTTTTACTGCTCAAAACCTTATTTGCTCTTGCAGCTGTTGCCTGGCAAGTTGATTGTCTAGAAGGACTCCAAGGTCCTTATCCATTATGGATTTGCCTAGTGCTGTCCTGTTAAGGGCATGGCTACTTTTACAGGTTGCATAACCTTACCTTTACCAACATTTATGGGGTTGTTTATCAAAGGTCGAGTTTTAGAGATTTGTGAGGTTTTTTATACCTCGAATGAACTCAGCACTTGAATGTTTTCTAATTTAAGAAAAAAATTGAATCAGTGAATTCGGGGTTAAAAAAAATTATCAAGTTTTCAGGCGGAAAAAACTCAAATTGCTCGAATTAGTTGAGTTTTCGATCGAAACCCACCAAAAAAAACTGAAACTCTTCAAATGGTTCAAGGGACCTCTGCCATTGACTCCTACATGACCTTGACATGTTTTAGCCGGAGTATTTTTGGATTTGAGATATTTCTAGGGTTGGGATATAATAAATAATAAAATCAAGTTTTTTTTATAAAACAACACAGTAACATATTAACATAGTAAGTAAGGTTGAAAAAAGACACAATCCATCAAGTTCAACCTTTTTCTTTAATATCTGCCTAACTGCCAGTTGATCCAGAGGAAGGCAAAAAACCCATATTAAGCCTCAACAATTTGCCTCAGAGGGGGAAAAAAATCCTTCCTGACTCCAAAATGGCAATCAGACAAGTCCCTGGATCAACTTGTACTATGAGCTATCTTCCATAACCCTGTATTCCCTCACTTGCTAAAAAGCCATCCAACCCCTTCTTAAGCTATCTAATGTATCAGTAATGTAACAAGGAAAATTAAAAAACATGATCTTAAATTTGTAAATGACATCCCATATCTTTTCCCTTTATTGAACAGCTACCTAAGCTGAAATTGGATTTGTGCAGTTGCTATAACTAAATTGATACTGAGCCTGAAACACAGTGATATTTCAGCTTGGAGGTTTGGATTTCACAAAACCATTCCAGGGACTTTCATGGTTATTATTGGAAATCAATAGCAGATGGAAGCAAGAAAGAGAGTTTGAGAATTTCAGGATCAAAGATAAATACGCAGGTTGGGTTACCAGACCAAAACATAATAAATAACAAGCAGAAATGCTCAGTATGAATCAGACATATTTAAATGCAATCAGTTGTGTAGGTTTAGCCTACTCCCTGCACTCTTTATGCATTCATCTATCATCAGACAGGATCTTACAATCTTAAGGTGGCCATACATGGAAAGATCAAACAAGTGGATCTTTCACCAATATGCCCATCTTGAAGTGGGCAACATCAAGCTGATCCGATGGTGTGGCCCTTGGGCTACACCTGGATCATAATTGCTGCTAATGTAAGACATCTAGGTCCGATGGTAAAATGAAACCTGCACGATTGATATCTGGCCAATTTTCATCCAGATATTGGTTGGGCAGGCCCGTCAGCTGGCACCATCCACAAGGTGGACCGAGTCTGCAGCTTTTATTGGCCTATAGTCACCTTTATACGTTTGTGAAGATTCTCATTCATCCAGAACATGGTTTATCTGTAGAAATAAGTCAAATCAATTGGACTTGCTGTGTTTTTCTTGAAGACGTTTCACCAGTCATCCAACTGGCTTTCTCAATTCAGAAATTGTGATTCATTCTGAATTGAGAAAGCCAGTTGGATGACTGGTGAAACGTATTCAAGAAACACAGCAAGTCCAGTTGATTTGAAATATTTCTACAGATGTCACCTTTATACCTCTTCTTTATTTGCAGAGAACACCAAACGATTACCCAGTGGTGGACCAAGTCACTGTGGCACCCTTGTGCAGGTTCCTGATTCACTGTTGGTATCCTCCACCCATGATTTCTGTGTACCTTAACCTCCAGCAGTGACAGATGACAAGATAATACTCAGAATATCTTTGCACAGCTAACATACAGTATGTAACATTTTTCTGGATATGTTACCAATCTCCAGTTGATCTCAAGGGTAGAATACTGTTAGGATAGGAATTCTCGCCTCACTATTACCACATTCACCCTCACAAAGAGACATTACATTTATGACAAGAGAAAGAACATCTTTTGTATACCAAATATTCAAGGGAATATTACATCACAAAAACTGCATTCTCGTGAGTCCTGCCCACTTGAGTCCAAGGGGCAGATGTATCAAGGGTCGAATATCGAGGGTTAATTAACCCTCGATATTCGATTGCCGAATTAAAATCCTTTGACTTCGATATTCGAAGTCGAAGGATTTTGCGCAATTCGTTCGATCGAACGATCGAAGGAATAATCGTTCGATCGAACGATTAAATCCTTCCAATCGAACGATTCGAAAGATTTTAA
This sequence comes from Xenopus laevis, assembly GCF_017654675.1. Lineage (NCBI taxonomy): Eukaryota > Metazoa > Chordata > Amphibia > Anura > Pipidae > Xenopus > Xenopus laevis. The sequence goes on from NC_054373.1 coordinate 166,568,353, forward strand.
TCCATCGATCGAAGGATTATCCTTCGATCAGAAAATTGTTAGCAAGCCATTGGCATCGGTAGGTTTTAGGTGGCGAACTAGGGGGTCGAAGAAAGAGACAGTACTTTGATTATCGAATGGTCGAATATTCGAACGATTTTTAGTTTGAATCGTTCGATTTGAAGTCGAAGGTCGTAGTTGAAGGTCGAAGTAGCCAATTCGATGGTCGAAGTAGCCAAAAAAAAACATTCGAAATTCGAACTATTTTTCCTCTATTCCTTCACTCGAACTTAGTGAATGGGTCCCCAAGTGTCACCCCACACTACAATCAGCTCAATGAAGCACAAAGCTGCTATTTTTAGCTCCACCTTATTCATGGGGTCCCTTAACTTTACTAAGAGTTACCTAAAGGCACAATTATCTTACTGAGGCCTCAGTCTTTCAAGCAGTATCCATTCTTGGCACAAGGTATCCAAAAAGACACAACCATGTGCCCCCTCCTCTTTTATAGATTAAGGAACAAGATCACAGTTCCTGGGCCTATGGAAACACATCCTTCCCCCAGGACAAAGGTTACACCTTACAGTAGGGACAGTTACACTCCATCCATCCCATACACAAATATACTATAGCTTAAAGCTTCCCTAGCAGAAGCATTCCGGGTCATAAGTATATCAATGGTACTTAAATATGTTACTGCTTATGTTTTCATATTTTTTAGTTGTGTTTTCCCATTTCAATTTTCCTTTTATTAATCTTATAGGCCAATGTATAGGTGTAAAGTCAACTCTTGGAAAACCCTATAGTGGTGTGAAAAACTATTTGCCCCCTTCCTGATTTCTTATTCTTTTGCATGTTTGTCACACAAAATGTTTCTGATCATCAAACACATTTAACTATTAGTCAAAGATAACACAAGTAAACACAAAATGCAGTTTTTAAATGAGGGTTTTTATTATTTAGGGAGAAAAGAAATCCAAACCTGTGTGAAAAAGTAATTGCCCCCTGAACCTAATAACTGGTTGGGCCACCCTTAGCAGCAATAACTGCAATCAAGTGTTTGCGATAACTTGCAACGAGTCTTTTACAGCGCTCTGGAGGAATTTTGGCCCACTCATCTTTGCAGAATTGTTGTAATTCAGCTTTATTTGAGGGTTTTCTAGCATGAACCGCCTTTTTAAGGTCATGCCACAACATCTCAAAAGGATTCATGTCAAGACTTTGACTAGGCCACTCCAAAGTCTTCGTTTTGTTTTTCTTCAGCCATTCAGAGGTGGATTTGCTGGTGTGTTTTGGGTCATTGTCCTGCTGCAGCACCCAAGATCGCTTCAGCTTGAGTTGACGAACAGATGGCCGGACATTCTCCTTCAGGATTTTTTGGTAGACAGTAGAATTCATGGTTCCATCTATCACAGCAAGTCTTCCAGGTCCTGAAGCAGCAAAACAACCCCAGACCATCACACTACCACCACCATATTTTACTGTTGGTATGATGTTCTTTTTCTGAAATGCTGTGTTACTTTTACGCCAGATGTAACGGGACGCGCACCTTCCAAAAAGTTCAACTTTTGTCTCGTCGGTCCACAAGGTATTTTCCCAAAAGTCTTGGCAATCATTGAGATGTTTTTTAGCAAAATTGAGACAAGCCTTAATGTTCTTTTTGCTTAAAAGTGGTTTGCGCCTTGGAAATCTGCCATGCAGGCCGTTTTTGCCCAGTCTCTTTCTTATGGTGGAGTCGTGAACACTGACCTTAATTGAGGCAAGTGAGGCCTGCAGTTCTTTAGATGTTGTCCTGGGGTCTTTTGTGGCCTCTCGGATGAGTTGTCTCTGCGCTCTTGGGGTAATTTTGGTCGGCCGGCCACTCCTGGGAAGGTTCACCACTGTTCCATGTTTTTGCCATTTGTGGATAATGGCTCTCACTGTGGTTCGCTGGAGTCCCAAAGCTTTAGAAATGGCTTTATAACCTTTACCAGACTGATAGATCTCAATTACTTTTGTTCTCATTTGTTCCTGAATTTCTTTGGATCTTGGCATGATGTCTAGCTTTTGAGGTGCTTTTGGTCTACTTCTCTGTGTCAGGTAGCTCCTATTTAAGTGATTTCTTGATTGAAACAGGTGTGGCAGTAATCAGGCCTGGGGGTGAGTACAGAAATTGAACTCAGGTGTGATAAACCACAGTTAAGTTATTTTTTAACAAGGGGGGCAATCACTTTTTCACACAGGCCCATGTAGATTTGGAGTTTTTTTTCTCCCTTAATAACGTAAACCTTCATTTAAAAACTGCATTTTGTGTTCAATTATGTTATCTTTGACTAATAGTTAACGGTTTTTGATGAGCAGAAACATTTAAGTGTGACAAACATGCAAAAGAATAAGAAATCAGGAAGGGGGCAAATAGTTTTTCACACCACTTTGTATATATATAAAATATATAAACAATGAAACACCTAGCAACCTCTGGGGGTCTCCGAAACACAAAAAGCCACTATGGGTACTGACAAATTTAATATAAATTTTTAAAATTGATAATCGTCCCAAAGGTTTTGCAGACAAAGGAAACCCTAAGTGTCCAGTTGTAGGTATTACCCTGTACTAGGAACATCTCAACAAGACCATGTTAGTGTAAAGTGCTGCTTCCATTACCTCAATTACAACACGGACTAGATAGGGTGATGTCAACTGATGAGACACAGGCTTCCAACCATAAACAGTCCCCTGTGTTTGCATTTCCTTTATAGTAAGAGAGGTTTAGTTGAATGGTAGTGAAGCTGTCATTCGGGTGTTTATGTTTTTCTGAGTGGAAAGAATGTGTGACCTGGCTGCGGTACAGCATATGAGGTCATGAAGGAAAATAATCAGGGATATTTCTGTAGAACAAACTGTAGGCCATGTAGTGGTTGGCAGTAGTCCATAAGCTGAGTCTTGCCAGACTGCAGATTGCTTTGTTCTCCTTAGGTTACCTAATGACTTATAAATTAAATATAACTGTAGCAAGTACAGAGGCATAATATATGGAGAAACCACAGCAAATTATTTTAATATATTTGCCATCTGATACAGAGCTGTTAACTCCCCCTATTTTATCAAGAGTTACCTGATTTTGACCTCCTCCCCCTGGGCTCCAGACACCTTAATGTATTCTCATGACTTTTTTTTAGTTCTCCCGAGCTTTTACCGTTTTTTTCATTGTGTGTATTGGCCTTGTGCATTTAGTTACTTCATGGGCTCTTCTGTGCAACACACAATCAGTGGCTTTAGAGAATGCCAGTAAATATTACCCTTTTACATATATAACCTTAAGCCGCCATTTTATTATATTCTCTGTGCTCCCTCAGAGATCACCTGACCAGAAATACTGAAGTGTGGGAGTAAAAGACAAAACTTTCTCCATTAATTGGCTCATGTGACCTAACATGTACGTGTGCCCTTGGTTTGTTCGTGTGCACTGTCAATCACATGGTCCCAGAGGGAGGCCCATAGTTCTTAAAGGAGAACTAAACCCTAAAAATTAATAAGGCCAGTCAGCTCTGCTTCCATATTCTCCAACATTCTTTAAAAGGCCCCTTAATATTTCATTCTGGGTATAGTTTTCCTTTACTGATAAAAACATTGCCAACCTCACTTTAAGTTGGTAACATTTCAAAAATTGCGTGGCCTATCGAGTTACCTTCTGTTAAAATTAGTTTAAAATTAATTGTGCATTTCTGTGGAAAAATGAAGGCCTGGCAGGTTAATAGCATGACACATAGGTTTCCAAATGAGGGACACTAGGGGGCACATTTACTTAGCTCGAGTGAAGGAATAGAATAAAAAATACTTCTAATTTCGAAGTATTTTTTTGGCTACTTCAACCATCGAATTGGCTACTTCGACTTTCGACTTCGAACGATTCAAACTAAAAATCGTTCGACTATTCGATAGTTGAAGTACTGTCTCTTTAAAAAAAAAACTTCGACCACCTACTTCGCCACCAAAAACTTACCGAGGTACAATGTTAGCCTATGGGAAAGGTCCCCAAAGGTATTTTTTGATCGAAGGAAAATCGTTCGATTAAAATCCTTCGAATCGAACGATTTTTCCTATGATCGTTCAAACGAACGAATAGCGGTAAATCCTTCGACTTTGATATTCGAAGTCGAAGGATTTTACTTCGATGGACGAATATCAATGGTTAATTAACCCTCGATATTCTACCCTAAGTAAATGTGCCCCTAGGCTTTCGTAAGGGTGAGCATATTATATACAGTATGATGTTTTGTTTTTTTTAAAACTTGTTTTTATTCAGAGAGTCATACAGAACAGTTATGTAATCATGATCAGACAGTGAGATCTTGTGATGTTCTGTTAACATAATGTCTCAAATATGCAGTATCAAGATAACAGTATCAACTATGTTACAATATAAACTATATAATCAGCTCTAACGACAAACAGCATATAAGACTCTATGAAGAAGTATGCAAGTAGGAGGATAATAACCTGTTTATTAGGTGGCTCCTGGGGGGTTCGTGGCTCGACCGGCTTTGTCCTTGTGGCTGGTCACTATCATCTTGGGACTATTCCATGACCAATGGCGTTTCTGTCAGTAGTGCCGTGTCATACCATGTTGTGCACTGAACAGTTTGTACTGTGAGATGTCTAATTTGTTGTGGTAAAGATTCTATGTAAGGTGTCCATAGCCTGAAAAATGTTGTGGTGTTCTGTTCTTTGTTAGTCATGGTTTCCAGCCAATCCATGTGAAAAAGGTAGTGTAGTTTCTGTTTTACTAATGTAATGGAAGGGGGATCCTTGTTTAGCCAAAGCTGAAATATTGTCTTCCGGGCAGCTGCTGCCAGTTTTCCAATTAGATTTGTTTTTCTTAACTTTGTGTAAGTTGTTGCATTGCTAAACATTGCCCATTCTAAATGTGCCTGAAAAGGTTTACCAGTCATCTGAGCATCATATTCTGTTACATCTGTCCAAAAATTTTTAAGTGAGGGGCACGACCATAAAGTATGGATCAAATCTGCTTTGGGCGATTGACATCTGAGGCAGTTGTCCGAGGGCAGATTTCCCATTTTGTATCTCCTGGCTGGAGTTAAGTAAGAATTGTGAAGTATTTGGAGAGCCATTTCCTGATATCTACTGACTGGGAGTAGCCTCATAATATTTGTGTGTTGTTGGAAAATTTCGGAGGTTACGGTGTTCGGAATGTCAGCTGGCCATGCAAAGCCTGGTCTTTGTTCATTGTCTATATCAATCAACGTTCTGATGATTTGATATAAATGTGAAGTCGTTTGTTTTATATGTTTATTTTTCAAAATTTGGTTGAAAGGGTGAGATTTGTCAGTCTCAGGGATTTTCCTAATGACACTAGTTGCAAAGTGGAGAATTTGGAGTGTTAAAAACACGTGCTGTGTCGTGACTGGGAATTTTTCTTTCAATTTGTCTTGGGAGTATATCGCGTATTTGGTGTCCATTATGTCATGTAGGTTACGCAGTCCATTATCACTCCATTGTGAAAGAATAGGATTTCGTCTGCCTATGGGAAAGTCGTCATTGCCTAACCATGACAGGTATGGGGAAACAGTTGCCGACAGTTTTTGTTTTTTCCTAACAGCATGCCAGGCTTTGTATGTATCCAGAAACAGAGGGTTGTTATATAGTTGTGGTGGGAATTTGTTTGTTGGTAGGTGTAGTATAGTGTATATATTGTATAGTGATCTAAAGAGTTGGTGGTGTAAAGGTCTCTGTGGAGGATCCAATCTCCCGCATAGCGCTGCTTCATTATATTCTTTAATGTTGGGAAGATTAGTACCTCCTAAGTGTTTTGGTTGATGCAATTTAAAGAGACTGATTCTCGGACATTTTTGTTCCAAATAAAAGTTCTAAAAGTTTGGTTTATTCTCTTCAGGTCTGTTGACTTTATATGGTATGGTAACATTTGTAATGGATATAGTAATTTGGGGAAAAGGAACATCTTAATGATATGTAGTCTTCCCAGAAAGGTCAGATTAGTATGTTTCCATTGATTTACTTCTTGATGAATATTGTCTATTATCTTCCGTATATTTAAGGCATATGTGTCCTTATAGTGTGACGGTAATTTAATCCTTAAATATTTAATGTTTAATTTGGTTCTTTTAAAGGGAAAGTGTGGGAGCGAATCTGAAGGATCTGAGTGGTGAAGTTGTAGGACCTCTGATTTGTCTAGGTTAATTTGAAATCCTGCTAGTTTGCCAAACCTTTGTATGAGTTGTAATATTATTGGTATGTCCGTTTTGGGTTGATTGAGAAACAGTAGTATGTCGTCTGCAAACGCTGCTACTTTTAAAGTCGTGTGACCTATTTTCATACCTTGTGTAGGGATGTGAAAATCTTAGACACCCTTACACTTTACAGACAGGCACATCCCTAGTAATATGGACACCTCAGTGGGTCCTTATGGGGACCTTGTGCTTATGTAACCCCTGCAGTTCACACAGTGTACACCAGATGGAACTGTGCCAGAGTATAAAAGGTTTAGGAACCATGTGCTCTATGTCCATTGCTTTAGCCCAACCAACCAGGCTGGAAGGGAATGGGTAGTGCTGACCCTAGGCGCCTTGGCCCTAGTAATTAGACAGCTATACTCGTTTTATAGATCACTCTAAGAGTGATAGAGAGGTTATTTAGTTGAGCAGCTCAAGGCTCCGCCGAGGAGATTAGAGGGATTAAGATCCCAGGGTATTACTGACCCAGAGTAAGGAACCAAGTGTTGAGATAGGGATGTCAGGAGTTCCCCTAGTCTGCCACTGGAAGATATCCTGAAAACTGGGCAATACCCATCACATGCTGTCAACTTACTCTCTGCTGTATATTCCCTAGCCTGTGGGGATTCCTATATGTGCTGTGAGTATATGCTTCCTTTATGCTGCTGTGTATGTTCTATGCTCCATTGTGGATCAATGTGCTAAATGATCTATGTGCTATTGTTCAATAAATACTGTTCTTTGTTCAACTGTTAAAGATCTACTGGCGCCCATCATTGTGCTATCGCACAAGGTTACAGTTACACTACACCCTTGCCTCCACACCGTTGCGAGGGCTTACCCCTGAGAAAGAGAGCTCATCGGTGGTCTCAGCCCACCAAGGAAAGTAGCTTAAACTGCCCTAGCACAAGTCAGTTTACTATAGCGCTACACTTGCAATTGTTGGTGGTTAAGTATATGTCTCAGCAGTGGGTCAATCGCTATATTGAATAGGAGGGGGGACAGCGGGCAACCTTGGCGTGTACCTCTATGAATCAGAAATCTATCCGAGTTAGTATTGTTCACTGTTAAAAAGGTAGTGGGTGTTAAGTATAGGTTTTTAAAAAAATTTAGCATATCTATGCCAAAGTGTTGGAATTTCAGTAAGCGGCGTAGATGTGTGTGTGTTATTCTGTCAAAAGCCTTGTCTGCATCTAAATTCACTAACATTCCGTGCTTTCTTTTTTCCAAGTTACTAATATATATAGCAGTAAGAATTTGTCGAAGGGCTCGAACTGGATAACGCTGTTTAAGAAAACCTGCTTGATTTTCAGTGAGTATTGACGGTAATATTCGTTGAAGTCTATCTGCCATTATTTTGCTTAAAATTTTTAAATCCTGATTTAAAAGTGAAATTGGTCTGTAGGATTTCGGATCTGTAAGATCTCTGCCTTCTTTGGGTATTAATATGATTCTAGCCACATTCGCTTCATGCCAGAGTGGATTTCTTTGTAAGGTATCAGTGTACAGAGTGTTGAGGAGTGGAGTTATCTCTGGTTGGAAGAGTTTATAATATTCAGCTGTTCATCCGTCGGCCCTGGAGTCTTCCTGTTTTTTAAATGTCAAATTGTATCTGATATTTCTTTTTCTGTTATAGGAGCGTCTAGGATTTCCCGATCTCGGACTGAAAATTTTGTAAGGCCTGCTTCCTGTAGGGATCGTAAACCGTCTGTGGGATCTACTATATATAATGTTTTAAAGATGCACATGGACCAGAGGTTGGGTTCTGCTGCCGCGTGAAAGCCTGTTCTGCCTTGAAAATTCTCTACTACAAAGTATATGGCTAATAAAACTATTACTGTTTACTAATGTCCTGGCCACATTGTGCAGCCAATGAATACAATGGCCAAGTATATGCAGCATTACATCCAATACTAATAAGTATGATCTATGTTTATATTTTAAATATTATAGATGTCTCAATCTCTGCTTTTGTCGAGGGTATACAACAACCAGTCACTGTCTAGGGGTATTCTCTGGAAATCAGTGACTGCTGAACTGCCCTTGTTAGTCATCAGCAGGAGCAGCAGGGCTGTGATAAACGCACACATCACTCCCTACAGTATTGTCATTCCCAACAGAATCTGCTCTTGTAGTGTCAGTTACATGAGTGACAGATGCTCTAGTAATTAAACCCTTGGCCCTTGCTTCTCCTAATTCTCTTTCTCCCAGTGCACACTCCTCATAAACTCCTCTGTACCCAAACACAGAACTTTACAGTCTTTCTCATTACTTGCCCAGGAGCTGGTAATATGTAAAAATTTAAAGTACAAGTCAAACCAAGAATGATTACATTTGTGAGTGTAAATGAAATGCATCCAGTCCATCCCATTTTGTCAAGCACAAACATTAACATTTTTATATCAGAAGCATGCACTCATATATTAACAATATTACTCATATAAATGGTCAGAGTCAGTATGACAAAATGAATGGGGAAGAGAACATTTAAATGAATTTTTGATATTATATAGTCAGTGTTGCAAGGGGACATGATTATAGATAGTGGGGGATCTTTTCCCCAATAGAAAACATCAAGGCTCCACAGTTTAGTATAGGTATCAGTATATAAAGTATAGTCATATATATGAGTGTATAGATGTGACACACACACACACCCCTGGGAGATTATTGTAGGAGTTGAACTTGAGCTTTGTTTTATTTCAACCCAATTTAACTATGTAACTACATTCCAAGATTTAATTTGGTCATTTTAATTTTTGTGCCTTTTGAATTATTTAGCCTTTTGTTCAGCAGTTCCTCAGGTATTTCAGCCGATATCTAGTCACTAGTGTCCAATGTACCCTAGATGAGGAAGACAAATAATTCAAAAACTGGAAGACCAACCCCCTCATAGCATGATAAACATTTAATCAAAAGAGTTAAAAGGATTTATTCAAAATCAGAGGTGATAATGATATTAATGTTTTCATTACACATTCGTTTTCTGTCTATTGTTTTTATTGCCTAGTTTAATGGCTTTTAGACTGAAAATTGTTGCCCTTTGTTCAGCAATCAATTGTCAACCTGAAATGGCGTTAAAAGTGTCAGGTCAAAAGTTAATGCCAGTTAATGGCTGCAGGAATGGAAACACTTTCAGCCACTTGAGGCCTGATTTACTAAAACTCGGATTTATCTAATATTTTTCTGAAAAAACTCCCTTTCACAAATTGAACTCATTTATCAATATTTTTTCTTGATAAAACATAGTGAAAAGATCGAGTGTCAATTCGTATCATACAATTGTGTAAGCATAAGGGCAGAGACGCACGTTCAGATTCGGGGAGATTAGTCGCCCAGGGACAAATCTCCTCTTCTTCGGGGCAACTAATCTCCCCGAACTGCCATCCTGCTGGCTATTTACATTATAGCAATCGGTGTGCTTCATTTTCCGAAGTCGCCCGAAGTTGCCTCACAAGGAAACTTCGGACGACTTCGGAAAACAAAATGCTCCTTTGTGCCATCTTGCCGGCGATTTAGGTTCTAGTCGGCGGGAATCAGTTCAGGGAGATTAATCACCCTGAAGAAGAGCCGATTTACAACTAAATTGCCCCGAATCTGAGCGTGTGTCTCTGCCCTAAATATTCACACACTACAATTGGTAGTTTAAATATTTCCCTTTTTCTGCTCTTGAGCTTTTAATTATCATTTTCAACTACTATATGCTTGCTTGGCTTCATTACTCTAGCAGCAACAGAGCAGTTTAGAAAAGATGCCATTAAAAATGAACCTTCACAGTCCATATGTGTTTCTGTTGCTCGGGTCAGTGACTACAGATTCTCATCTTAAATTAACAAATAAGGACAAAAACCAAATCAAAAAACCATACAAAATAAATAATGAAGACCAAATGAAGTTTATGAACAGTATCTTAGAACAGGTTAATCACTTATTAAATATATAGTGAATAAAGTACCCCCTCTTGTAAAATATAAGGATATTATAAGTTACCGAGGAGTTTTATGACCATATAAAAACATGAGACCGAAGGTATACAGGTCATGGAACTCCGAGGTAACTTCTAATATCCTCATATTTTGCAACTGGGGGTACTTTATTTAATATAAAGTTTCAGTGAGTCATGTGACAGAAATGACATCAGAACTCACCGTTTATAACTGATGACATCGGAACTCACCGTTTATAAGGATATAATTTACAAGATATTGATGGCTTTTGTGTATTATATATATATATATATCCTGACGACGGATCAAGGAGATGTGGGGGATTGTGTGACACTTAAATACATTTATTCATTGCTACATCTGCTAGTGCTTCCAATATCTTCTACTTATTAAATATTGATCTAAAATTGGACATCCCCTTGAACAAGTGAAGCATTTCACTATTCTCTGCTAGAGACTCTAGCCAAAAGATAAAGGTGAATGTGGCCTTTTGTTTAAAGAAAAAGGAGGCAGTAGCAGATGATTTGTCTCTCTCTCCTAAGGCTAGACGCTGAATAGAATGTGCCTGCAGCAGTAATGTGTACGTGGCTCAGTACAACGTGTGATGAAGTTTCGTTCCCACACAAGGACCTGAATCAGCACTTATCAGCCATGTTTTGTGTTATATCCATAGGAGAGGTGCCAGGAGGGAATGGGAACTCACACAAGAGATGTACAATATGGGGTTTCCAACATAACACAAACACACTGCATGGTGCCTTTTAGTTTTATGCAATGGTGCCAGCTTAGTTGTAATGAACTCCCTTACTATAGACTGGGCATGCACTCACAGAAGGTCGTGTGGTGCCACTCTGTTTCTACTGAAGGTAATATCAGGAGGACTGTATGAAATGTGATACTAATAGAGATCAAAGAGAATATATTTGAACAAAGGCTTGTAGATTTCCTTTTTTATTGTGTGGTTATTACTGTGACATTGTACCCCACTGAACAATTGTATGACAATCAATGGAGATTTTGGGGCATGTTGTTAAATGACTTGTCCTTCCTTAGGCCCCTTGACCCCTACCCAGCCCACACCACAGCTTGATGTAAATGTAGAGGGGCTTGTGGGACATATGCAAGTTCTCCCCTTTCCAGCCCTCAGGACTCAGGGTCTGCCCTTGTAGTCATTCTACTGTTCCCATGTGAATTGCATGAACATGCTTAAAGGAAAACCTTCTCCCCTACAAAACAGTGTGTGGAGTGTGAGGACAAAAGACAGAACTTTGTCCATTAATTGGCTCATGTAACCTAACATGTAGTATGCGTGCCCTTGGTTTGTTTGTGTGCTCTGTGAATTGTATGATCCCAGGGGGAAACCCTTAGTTGCCTTAAATTGCCTTAAAATTGCAATTTTTCTATTTAGAATTACTCAATGGCACACATTACTAATAAAGTATATTATTATGAACATGGTTTCTTTATATGAAGCAGGTTTTTACATTTGAGATGTTTTATGCAATAGGCTTTTATTGAGACCTACATAGTATAGTTTACCTTTAAAGCTGAAAGATTGGGCTGCTCTACTGCTCTTGTAATTTCAGGCAAATTGGCATTTTCAGCAATTTGGCCCCACTTTTGGCATTTGTCACTGGCCTAATGATGGGCAAGTTTGGAACAGTGTAGGAGCCAATAGCAGTGGGTAACTATAGAGAATGTAGACCCCACAGTCACATGGGGGCACAGACTGTGGGGTCTGCTTCCTTTATAGCTAATAAAAAATACCCCAGCTGCTCTTTTACTGGCAGAAGCAAGTCGAGAGCGAGGGGGCGGAATCAGGGCAGGATGGAGGCAGGATATGGGTGGGGGTGGAGGCAGGGCAGAGGTGGGACAGGAAGTGGTTGGAAGAATCGGCTCCTCTGAAGATTTTTCTGCAGGGGGGCCTGGTGCGCTCTAGTTCAGGTGAGGGGTGTGCAAAACAGGGTGACCCCTAAAGAATCTGAATTGGCAGGTGTGAGTATGTCAGCAACCAAGTTGCAGATCAGGGGCATAACTTGGGATCACCGGCCCTACCACATACTACTCAACCCAGTGGGTGCCTCCCACAATCCACAATCGTGGCCCCATACCCCTGTGCACCAGTGATCCATTTAAATGAAAGGGGTATTGTGGGACACATGTAAGAGTGGGTTCTGTTTCACCCTATAGCAGTGATCCCCAACCAGTAGCTCGTGAGCAACATTTTGCTCTACAAACCCTTGGATGTTGCTCCCAGTGGCCTCAAAGCAGGAGTTTTTTTTGAATTCCAGGCTTGGAGGCAAGTTTTAGTTGCATAAAAACCAGATGTACTGCCAAACAGAGTCTCAATGTAGGTTGACAATCCACATAGGGGCTACCAAATGGCCATTCACAGCCCTTATTTGGCACCCCAAGAACATCTTTCATGCTAGTGTTGCTCCCCAACTCCTTTTACTTCTGAATGTTGCTCACAGGTTCAAGAGGTTGGGATCCCTGCCCTATAGTAATGGAACTAGGGCTGATAAATTAAACATCCTATTTTTTTGCCTTGCAACAATGTTCCTGTTGGTCTGTTTTTTCACATTCATTGAGGCTTTTCGAAATTTTGAAAAATTTTCATTCTCCTCCAGAATCAAAAACATTTAAACCCTCATGGTCAATTATCGGCACGTTCCCCACGTTCTCCCGTCGGGTTTCTCTCCACAAAGTCACATCCTTTTGTTAAACTTTTGTAAAAATGTAATATAGAAGTTGAACACTACTGACACGCGCAGAACGTTTTCTCCTAAAATAGAGCATGGCAATTGAAATAGGAAGCAAAGTCACCATTTTATGCAAATTGCCATAAAGAGTCATCAGTGTATATCAGTGGCATCTAAATGAGATTTTGGTGATTTGGAAACTGCGATGTTAGTGTCCCTTTAAGGGCTATGCAAGGAGGGGGAGCTATAGCTTCTGCTGCATTGGACTTGTTTGGATACGTTTAGGCTGCAGCACTCGCCTCCCAGCATTATGTGAGAAACCTGCTGACTATACATTGGGGACAGGAATAAATCCCCGGGAGCACTTTCCTTCTACATAGGGAAAAAAGCTTACTTACAGAATTGCAACAAAGCTTTGTGGGGCATTGAGATTGAGAGTGCTCAATGTAAGTATTCTGTCCTGTCTGCTCTTGTATGTATGTTAATTATGGCATGTAAAACTTGGTATGGTCACTAGTTAAACTGATCTGCTTTGTGTCTTATTTAGGGATTATATTATATTTCATATTTATTTGGCATATCAGTGATAAGTAGGAAGAGGGTGTACATGAATCCATCCCTTACAGATGCAGATCTGCACTTTCCCATCCCTTACATCATTTCTGCAGCACAGGGTAGAGATGTACCAGATCTTATGGTACCTGCTTCTTTCCGACATTCATATTGCACTACAAGAACACTATAATCTGTCACCCCCTGCCTTGTCCTTGTTCTCAGCCATGATATTCGATTACAGCACAGCAGCCAAATGGAGTTTTTTCATGATATATTCTCTATAGGGGATGCTGCTAATTTAAGATATAGCTAGCAGTACCCAATAGGACTCTGCTGTTACTGTTCTATATATATATGCACTGCTAATTCACTCATGGCCTTTGCTAGCCTGTTTAAATTCTTTTCATGCCTGTGTTCATAGAGAGCTCACTTCTAATATTAGACAATGTGGGTAACTAACACCGTGATGTTGTCCATCTCTCCAAGCAGCCGTCAATAATAAAATACTTTTGGCTCACAGGTTCTAACAGTGCTGCGGGTTGACGTTAATTGTAAATGTAATTGCAGTGTTTGTTTGTGCCTTTCGGTTCTCTGGCTCCTGAAATAATGTACAAGTAGAAGTCAAGTGTTCTCCAGGACTACTAATGATGTGGCTTCTACTACATTGTTTCAGGAGTCGGTGCCAGCAGGGCACGGAATATAAACAGCCAGGCAAATACAGGTATGGGACCTGTTATCCAGAATGCTCCTTTATGCTCATTTATGCTACTAGTGTTCATCTGCTGTTAGTGCAGTGCTTTATAAATGATACGGCTTATAATAGGCAAATAATAACCAGCAAATGACAACCAGACTTTTCAGTCTCACAGGAGCATATTTATCAAGGGTCGAATTTCGAATTGAAAAATCTTCGATATTCGAATTCAAAAAGACCAACCGAAATTAAGTCGAAGTTCTGTTTGGTTGAATAGGTCTGTTTTCGATCTAATAGGTCTGTATTCGGCCGAATTTGAATCGTACGAATCGAAGGAATATCGCATTTGATCGAATTTGATTCGAAGGTTTTCCCCAATTGACTCCAAATAGGTTCTAGGAGGTCCACCATTGGCTAAAACAGCAATTTCGCAGGTTTTAGATGGCAAATGGCCGAAGTAGAATTTTTAAAGAGACAGAACATGATAAATTTGGAATTTTTGCATTACTTTCAAATTCTAATCGAATTTTGGACTATTCCCTAGTCGTAGTACACAAAGAATAAAAAGCTCGAAATTCGAATTTTTTTCATTCGAAAATTCACCTCGACCTTTGATAAATCTGCCCCTTAGACATCTAAGATCGTTAGACAAATGATCCTGCATAAAAATGATTACCCATTTTACCCTTCCTATCCAGAATGCTCAGGATCTGTTATCCAGATCTGGGGATTTCTGGATAAAGGCTCTTTCCGTAACTTGGATCTCCATACCTTAAGTCTACTGGAAAATCATGTAAACATTAAATAAACCCAATAGGCTGGTTTTGCCTCCAATAAGGATTAATTATATCTTAGTTTGGATCAAGTACAAGCTACTGTTTTATTATTACAGAGAAAAAGGAAATCAGTGTTTGTTTGTGCCTTTCAGTTCTCTGGCTACTGAAATAATGTTCAAGAAGTCAAGTGTTCTCCAGTCTGCTAACGATCTGACTTCTACTACATTGTTTCAGGAGTCGGTGCCAGCAGGACCTGTTATAGCAGGAACTGTTATCCACAATGCTTGGACCTGGGGCTTTCCGGATAACCAATCTTTCTGTAGTTTGGATCTTCATACCTTAAGGTTACTAGAAAATCGTGTAAACGTTAAATAAACTCAACAGTTTATTTAATGAGGATTAATTATATCTTAGTTTGGATCAAGTACAAGGTACTGTTTTATTATTACTGAGAAAAAACGAAATCATTTTTAAAAATCTGGATTATTTGGATGAAATGGAGTCTATGGGAGACGGCCTTTCCGTAATTTGGAGCTTTCTGGATAACAGGTTTCTGGGCAAACAGATCATGATGGTATTTACTATACTAGTATACACCACAGGGCTTATCTACAAACATGTGCAAGTGCAGTTGCCAGCTTTTGCTTTCATTTTCTAAAGCTGGTCCTACACGGGCAGATAAAAGCTTCCAAATTGGCTTGGCCGGATTTGACTCGTTTTGTCAAACGCCCATACATTTTTTTGACGCAAGTTATTTTTTTTGACGCACAACGCCATACATGCCTATGGCCATAATTTTGCATAATCAACTGAATGCATCTTTTAAGTGTATGGTCAGCTTAAAGGGGAACATTTAACATAAGCTTTGTCATACTGAAATAAGAAACTTTGTAAATACAATCAGTTAAATATTCTGCATCGTTTCTCAGCATCTGTTTCTCTTCATTCTGTCTTCATGCAGGTTGGGTGTCAGATATTCATTGACAGTTAGATCCAATAAATCTTATAGGGGGGGATTCCTTTCCTAGCAGATCTATTAAAGCTCATTTAAATAACTGATTCCAATGCAAACAAAATCTAACAAAATAACTGCCTTTTGCGCAAATTCTCTAAATTTTGTAGACTGGTGAAACTGATGGTACTGCTCCCTAGTTGATATTTTCAATCACATCTATGTTCAAATCAGCCCCATTATAAGTTTTACTTACGCTTTATGCTCATTCATTCTACTAGTGTTCATCTGCTGTTAGTGCAATGCTTTATAAATGATACTGCTACAGGTATGAGACCTGTTATCCAGAATGCTCAGGACCTGGGGTTTTCCAGATAACGGATCTTTCCGTAATTTGGATCTTAATACCTTAAGGGCTCTTACTCACTGGCGTTCTGACCTGCGCTCCCCTGCGTTCCGTTTTTTGGCGTTCAGCCGCAGGGGAGCGCAGGAATAGACGCATGTCATTATTTCAAATGGGGCTGTACTCACTCAGGAGCATATAGGCGCCGAACGCAGGAAAAATGCAGCATGTTGCGTCTCAACCTGCGTTTGGCGCCTACACGCGCCTGAGTGAGTACAGCCCCATTTGAAATAATGACATGCGTCTATTCCTGCGCTCCCCTGCGGCTGAACGCCAAAAAACGGAACGCAGGGGAGTGCAGGTCAGAACGCCAGTGAGTAAGAGCCCTAAGTCTACTAGAAAATCATGCAACAATTAAATAAACCCTATAGCCTGGTTTTGCTTCCAATAAGGATTAATTATATCTTAGTTGGGATCAAGTACAAGCTACTGTTTTATTATTACAGGGAAAAAGGAAATGTTTTTAAACATTTGGAATATTTGATTATAATGGAGTCTGTGGGAGACAGCCTTTCCGTAATTTTGAGCTTTCTGGATATTGGGTTTCCGGATAATGGATCCCATACCTGTACTAGGACGATAATAACCAGCAAATGACAACCAGACTTTTCAGTCTCTCAGACATCCAAGATGGTTAGACAAATGGTCCTGCATAGAAATTATCGCCCATTTACCCTTTCTTGTGTGTTGCAGGACTAGTTTCCCTGGTGGGGGGTATATATGAACTAAACCTTTGCCAATCCTATTATTGTCAGTGAAGTGGACAGCATAGAGGTGATTTTGTACCGTACACTTCACTGCATTGTCCCTGCATACATAACAGTGCCCATCCCATTCCTCAGCAACATGCACAGAACACTGTGACTGCAAAGTCTTTTTTTTTTTTAGCAGTGCCACCTTTATATCATTGCTACTGCCTTTTCCCACAGATTACTGTATATCATATGGCTGATATATATATATCAGTTTCCCCTGCTGTGGGTAATGAAAAACATTTGCTTTTCTGGGATTTTCTATAGCATGTTCTTCAGTAGTGAGATTGTGCTGAGAAGTTCCTTTTGCTGCTCACCGCCAGTCAAGGACGCAAGGACACTTGTGAAACCAGGTGGTGGTCCATTGACCAACTGTTGTCTGCTAATGTTTTAATTATTCATCTTGTTTTTTTGAGGAGGGGGATAGTCATAAGGCTAGGACTCCAGCCTTATTCCCCTTTAAGTTAATCTGTCCTAGAAAGCGCCTATTTGACCCCTGTTTCACATCACTTAAAGCTAATGGCACACAAGGTTGTTTCTCCGCCTGCGTAGAACCCAGGTGGAGAAACAGCCTTGTTTGCCATTGGCCTTAGATTATACATAAGCTATATATTAAAATAAAATACAGTAGGGAATAAATACCTCCTAGCTAACATTCTTTCACTAACGATCACGAAATTATATAAGCTTCAGCATACTGAAATAGGAAACTTTCTAAATACAATCAATTAAAAATTCTGTACCTTTTCTGAAATAATCAAATTTATCTTCACTATTCCTCTCAGCATCTGTTTCTCCTCATTCTGTCTTCATTCAGGAATTGAGTGTCAGATGAATGATCCAATATATCTTATAAGGGGGCTGCTTTTGTCTAGAAGATGTATTAGAACTCTATTAAAATCACCAGACATCATGGGGCCCATTCACCAAGCTCGAGTGAAGGATTCGAAGTAAAAAAACTTTGAATTTCAAAGTGTTTTTTGGGCTACTTCGACCATCGAATGGGCTACTTCGACTACGACTTAGAATCAAAGGATTCGAACTAAAAATCGTTCGACTATTCAACCATTCGATAGTCGAAGTACTGTCTCTTTAAGAAAAAACTTCGACCTCCTAGTTCGCCACCTAAAAGCTACCAAACCCAATGTTAGCCTATGGGGAAGGTCCCCATAGGCTTGGCTAACTTTTTTGGTCGAACGATTATTCCTTCGATCGTTCGATCGAAGTTTTTGCGCAAAATCCTTCGACTTCGATATTCGAAGTCGAAGGATTTTCATTCCCCAGTCGAATATCAAGGGTTAATTAACCCCCGATATTCGACCCTTGATGAATTTGCCCCAATGTCTCTCTACATGCAGGATTTGTTCAAAAGGCAGTTATTTTGTTAGATTTTGTTTGTACTGGAATCAGTTATTTGAGTGAGTTCTAATACATCTCCTAAGAAAGAAAGCCCCTATGCGATATATTAGATCATTCATCTGACACCCAACTGCTGCATGAAGACAGAATTAAGAGAAACAGATGCTGAGAGAGGAATAGAGAAGATAAACTTGTTTAATTCAGAAACAATGCAGAATATTTAATTGATTTAGTATTTAGAAAGTTTCTTACTTCAGTATGAGGAAGATTATATTACATTTTCATTTTCGCGATTATACCATAACTTTAGTACTGAACTTTTGTATAATACATCTGTACAATACCCTTTGACATATACAGTAATGGCAGAGACATATAAATACATTTTGTACAGGACAACTTATAGCTCAATACACATTAAAAGAAAGAGCAAAGGCATGAAAAGCACTTCATATAGACACTTCTGGCAGAACCATCTGCTGCATTTCTTCCTGATCTGTCTGGGGCTGATATATGTTACTTACTGTACGCACACATGCCTTCTGTATTACTGCATGGATCTTCTAGGACAATCTGTTCAGCAGATGAACTGTTATAGAAAGAACAGATTGAAAAATCAAAAAAAGTGTATTTTGCGATTGCTACAAAGAATAAGAAAAAGAGAAATAAGTAGACAGACAGTGTCTTTAGGGAATGGGTGAATCTTAACTCTACTGGATTGTACTAGTCCAGTAGTTTCCCATTTGCATTCAGTACCATTATATATCATATTCTTATAACCTGGATTAAAGCTGCTGACCTTTTGGCCCTGTGTATGGGGCTCCATGATAATTATTATACTTAGATATTAGCTAGAGTGGAAAAAAATACAGCTGAGTGGTGGGTGCAGTCCTCTACAAAGGCCCCTTATATGATGCAATAGTTGGATCAGGAGACAGATAATTCAATCATGCTAGTTTGGTCCAGAGAAAGATTCCCTTGTTTGATCATCTCACCTAGGAGCAGATTTATAAAAAGTCTGAAAATAGAGCTAACCACAGAAAAACGTTCCCACTTTCTATTAATTCCTATGGGATTTTAGAAGCGTATTTATGAATGGGTAAGATTTAGAGTTTGCCATTTGATAAATACGCTTCTAAAAGTCCCATTGGAATGAATAGAAAGCCCAGTGCCCCCCTCCGGACCCCCTACTGCGATGCCGCGCATGCTCAAAAGGAGCGCACGAATGCGCGAAAGGAGCCAAGCGAACGGTGCTGCACAGCGCCCCAAATTGTTTTTTGTAGGGCCAGGAGATCGGGAGAGGGGGTCTGGACCCGCGGGGGCCCATGAGGGCCAGTGCCCACCAGGTTTTTTCCCAGTGTTCCACCGGGCCAGTCTGACCCTGATAGAAAGTGGGTGAGTTTTTCTGTGGTGGTGTCTAAAAATCACACACACTTGTTACAAGTTTATATGGGGACATATAGAATATATTTAACAATAAATACAGTCAAGTTTAGTGATATAGCCAAACCCTCATCACTGATTCAGTCCATAGTGGATCCTTTAACTCCTTCCTCTTGGAAACTCTGGAAAGACCAGTTACGTATGTATTAGGGTAATACTCTTTTCAGATTTACTATCTCCTGGGCAACATTGTCAGGACTATGATGGAAAGGGTTTTAAAACACTAAAAATATCTCTGCACTGAATTGGATTGTGTTCTTTAAAGGGGTTTACCTTTAAGTTAATATTTAGTATGTTATAAAATGGCTAATTCTAAGCAACTTTTGTCAACTGTCTTTCATTTTTTGAATTATTAGCCTTCTTATTCAGACATACTAAGAGTTACTTTAAAGGTGAACAACCCCTGTAATACAGAATTTATGACTAATAAGAAAATACTGTACAGGCATCGCCCGGGTTAAGTAAGAGATAGGGTCTGTAGGTTTGTTGAATCTGTATCTTGAAACATATACAATGTCTTTCTTAACATAGTATTTATTTCTACCTTTCTGTGCTCTGCAGTAGACAACAAATGCCAGAGGGGATTGGGGCAGGTGGTTTATTAAAGCTAAATGCTAATAAAAGTCAAGCAAACACCAGTATGTTACTGTAATAGCCCCAGTTGTATGGAAGTCAGTGTATGCAACTCGAGGACTTCCTGTACTCTAAAGATGGCCATGCTATTGTATAGCCAATATATGGTCATTAGACCAATTGTTTGCCATAAAGAATGATGGAGACTACCATCTTGGAAATATGATGGTCCATAAGAAAAATTGGTCAGCGGGTTGCCCGTGTATGTACAAACACCAGCTGGGAATATAATCTTTTGTGACTATAGTTCTTTATTATAGTTCATTATTGTCAGATTGATTGTAAACTTAAGGTTGTCATAGACGTAGAGATCCGCTCTCCCCGATATGCCCACATTGAAGTGGGCAATATCGGGCAGATCCGATCGTGGGTCCTAGGGCCCAATGATCGGATCATAATGGATCCGATACGGGCGGTCGGATTGCGAGAACGCATAGACGCACAGATGCGGCCATGTTTCGACCAGATTTTTTGACTTGCCCGATCAAGATCTGCCCGACTTTCGGCCAGAAACGATTGGGTAAGCCTGTCAGATGGCCCCACACACAGGCCAATAAGCTGCCGACTGGGCCTTAACAGATATCATCATTTATTTCTGCCAGATTGACTAAAATGCTCTAACCCACTGGACTGGCAAAACAGCCTAAATCTTGTACCTAGCTACAATACTGTATGATCAGATTAATACATAGGTTAAACATGTACAGGTATGGGGTCCGTTAACTGGAAACCAATCATCCAAAAAGCTCAGAATTACGGGTTGGCCGTCTCCCATAGACTCCATTTTAATCAAATAATCAAAATTTTAAAAAATTATTTCCTTTTACTCGGTAATAATAAAACAGTATCTTGTACTGGATCCAAACTAAGTTTAATCCTTATTGGAAGCAAAACCAGCCTATTGGGTTAATTTAATGTTTAAACGATCTTCTAGTAGACTTAAGGTATGAAAATCCAAATTACAAAGATTAGTTATCTGGAAAACCCCAGGTCCCAAGCATTCTGAATAACAGGTCCCATACCTGTACTTGTTTGGTAAAATGGACTGTTTGGAGTGTTGGTTAAAATAAGACAACATTCACTGGATGGGGCAACAAAGGTCAATATAAGCTCTATACGTTTAGGCTTCAAAATATTTGCAATTCCACATTTGCTATCATGTCAGTGTATATGAAATTTCCGCGACTGCCCTTTTCTCTCCATTTTTCTTTTATTATTCACCTTTCCTATTGAAGTTTAAAGAAAGCTTTAAGAAATCTTAAAAAAATAATCCTATAGAACATGGACAAAAACAGTTCATATTCTCCCGAAGACAAATTAAGCCATGGAAGTGCTATGTCTGTGCCGTTCTGTTCTCATCCTATAATGCATTGTCTTTGTTTTAGATGGTGTACAGCTGCTGTGTTGAGGAAGCCAATGATGAAAGACAAGAAAAATAAGTATACCATTCTTTTTCTGAAACGGCCGCACTTGACAGAGAAGGAAAAAGCAACACCCAGAATTATATCCTGTATTAGTATCTCAAGAAATATTTTAACTGGGAAAAGGATACATCACGTCTTTGGTGGTGCTTCTTGTCTTATTTTAGGAAAGGCCGGTGTTCCTTGTAGAGAGTTGAATAGAATCCACGGATGTGACGCTTATTCAGAAAAATAACAAAGATTGGACTTTTTGGTGGTCCAGACTCTGGAATCATGAACTAACAAAACCCACCATCTGCATGCCTTCCTCCCATTCAAGGGCCACACTATTTAGGAAATGGATCCTGTGGATACAAGGTAAATATTTGCATTGCTGGTTCTTGAAGTTTTTTTTCCCAATAGTTCAGCAGAGGCACACAATAGACTAAATCCCAAATAAATAGAGTGACAGAAAGACTGTGGAAGAGACATAAATGACCATAGGTATATCCATCCTCCATCATCTCAGCTGTAGTTCAGTTTCTGCCTAATCATTCTTTCTAGTATGGGCCCATTGGAAGGCGGTTTAGATAGCAGAACACTGTTATTATTCCACTGGATAACAGCATGTCCAGACAGAAAATTCTATTTACTTAGGCACACCACAGGGCAGATTTATTAAGGGTCGAAGTGAAAATTCGAATTCGAATCTAAACTGGATTCGAGATTTATTTAGAATTCAATTTCGAGATTTATCATACTCTGGCCCTTTAAGAACTCGAACTCGACTATTCGCCACCTTAAACCTGCAGAATTGCTGTATAATGTAAGTCAATGGAAGAGGTCCAGGGATCATTTTGGTGATGTTTGCAGCCTTTCTGACATTCGAGTTTGAATCAAGTTTTTTTTAAATTCATTTGGAGTTTTTCTAATTCAAATCGAATTCGATTAGAGTTTTGGGGTTGATCAAATTTGTCCGAGCTGAGAAAATTTGATTTGATTTAATTAATACATTTCGATTGGTGGAATTTCAAGTTTATGAGAGTTTATGGGAGTTTTAAAAGACTCACATGAATTCGAAATTCGACCCTGGATAAATGTGCCTCCTGTCACGAGCGCCGGACGCAGTTGGCGCGTCTATTCCCCTTGACGGCGAAATCCAAAATGGCGGCGCCCATAGCTACAACGTGGGTAGCGGAGACGCCAGCGCGATGACGTCACAAATCGGTGCCAGCACGATGACATCACAAACCGGTGCCAAATTCAAATAAAAGGACGCCCAGGACCCCGGTTCAATGCTCAAGTAAAGGTTCTGTCTTCTAGGTTCCTGGGTGCTTCTTAATTATTATTGGATTGATTACTGGACTTGACCTTGCCTGAACTTTAACGCTACTTCCTGCCTGTCTTTTGATCTCTGCTTGGAAACCGCCTTTGCTTTATTCTTGAACCCTTGCCTGTACCTTGAACTTTTACCCCCGAAGCTTCCTCCTCAGTCCTGACTACTCCCGCTGGAAACCGATAGGCCCCCTGACACCTCCATCGGTGTTTTGGTTACATCAGCAAACAAGGAAAAGTACAAATTGACAAATGCCATAGCTGCCTCCCACTTCCTTTTAGCACATGGCCAAATGAGTAGATCAATGGTAACTGACCTCTAATTATAATGATCAAAACAGAGAATATCTAAGGAAATTGCTGCCTTGTATAGCTACATTGATTATTCTTACCATCAACTAAATTTCAACGAAAAGGCCAATAAGAAAAACTGTATCTCCATATTCAAATCTATTTATGTTAGGTATAAAGGGACAGATTCATACTCACCCCCAGTCTATTAATTTTTTTAGAACCATATTTATCAAAGGGTGAAAGTTAGAATTCGCCATTTGATAAATACAGTTCTAAAAATCCCATAGGTTTACAACGTGGATGAGTTTTTATTCAGTAAGCTCTAAACTGAAATTTTGATAAATCTGCCCCATACTTACCTAAATGATGGTAAATGCTGTGTATAAAAGACCTAATAAAAAAGGCCCAGTAAATGTAATTCTGCGTATAAATAGACTCAGTGGAAATGAAGCTTTGTATAAAGAGACCTAGTAAAATAAATGTTGCGTATAAAAATCAGAAAATATAATTCTGTGAATAAAAATAGTCCAATAGATATATGGGGTTATTTGCTAAACATCAAATTTTTGTGATCTACCTTTTTTTGGCAAAAAAACCCTAGAATTTTTTGAGATTTATTATACCTCGATGCTGCAAAAAGCAAGAATACAAAAATCTGCCATCTCAGACCTGTCGAGGTCCTGTATAAGTCAATGGGAGAGGCACCAACCTTAATTTGCAGTTATTGTGGGGTGCAGTGAGTTTAGCCTGAAAATCTGAAAAAAACCCCGAAAAAATCGAGAGAGTCTGGGATTTCTCGTATTCCTTGATGTTCCCTTATAGAGCTACATGTTTAATCCAGGCATCACCTTGCCTTCAAGACAAATTTGGAACAAGAAAGGAAGGGGAGAAGAAACCCAATAGCAAATACTATTTGGTTCAGAGTGAGATTATGGTGCCCCTATAGCTATTTATACCAGGTCCTGTTACAAATATACCTAAGCTACTCTACTTATAGTACAACCTGTAACTGATCTGGTTCTGGTTTAAAAAAACACAGATATTGCCCTTATGGTACAGTTAATTCTAGTGCACACCGACTGTATATACTCACTGAATCTGCAAGAATGGATGGCAGTTTGCATGTAGACAAATGCTGGTACTGATCTCCTCTTTTATCCACTATATCTGGAAGGTAGATGATTTCTTAGCCATTAGGATTTCTTCCCCCCTTTAATTTTTTTTTTGAAATCTGACATAGGGCTAGACATTTTGTCAATTTCCCAGCTGCCCCTGGTCATGTGACTTGTGCCTGGACTTTAGGAGAGAAATGCTTTCTGGCAGGCTGCTGTTTTTCCTTCTCAATGTAACTGAATGTGTCTCAGTGGGACATGTTTTTACTATTGAGTGTTGTTCTTAGATCTACCAGGCAGCTGTTATCTTGTGTTAGGGAGCTGTTATCTGGTTACCTTCCCATTGTTCTTTTGTTTGGCTGCTGGGGGGGGAAAGGGAGGGGGTGATATCACTCCAACTTAGGGCTATTCCACACGGGGAGATAGCCACGCGTTTGCGGTCGCGGCGACAAAGCGCCGCGCCAGTCGCCGCGACCGGCGCAGGCGACAGTTTTGTATGGGCGCCTATGTAAAAACGCCTGTGCTAACCACACGAGGCGATGCGCTTTTCAACAGTCGCCTGAAAATGCCTCGCTTTGTCGCCGCGACCGCAAACGCGTGGCTATCTCCCCGTGTGGACTAGCCCTTAAGCTGGCCATAGATGTTGAGATTTTTAAAAGATCAGATCCTGATCGTGAGACCACGATCTTCTCAGAACGATCGTACGATCGTACGAATCTACCATCAACTAAAAAGACCAATTTACCAGGAAAACAAAGGGGAGCTGCCTGCTTGGCCCTGCAAACATAGAGAGATTGCACTGGGACCGACAAAGATTTTTTGACCTGGCCGATCAATTTCCCGACAGATGTCGGCCGAAAAATCGTAAGATGTACGATCGTTCGAATACCACTAACCGCACGATAATTTCGAAGGATTGGTCGGGCTTCCCTAAAATCGGTCGTTCGGCAAGATGAATCGTCGCATCTATGGGGACCTTTACAGTACCGCAGTAAAGAGTGATTGAAGTTTATCAGAGCACAAGTCACATGACTTGGGGCAGCTGGGAAATTGACAATATGTCTAGCCCCATGTCAGATTTCAAAATTGAATATAAAAAAATCTGTTTGCTCTTTTGAGAAATGGATTTCAGTGCAGAATTCTGCTGGAGCAGCACTATTAACTGATTCATTTTGAAAAAAAAATGTTTTTTCCCATGACAGTATCCCTGTAAACTCTATTTCTCTACAATACCATGAAAGTTATTAAAAAGATCCGAATAAAAAACATCTGAATGGTTAAAGAAAAGGTCCAATAGGATTAGCGCAGCTCCCTTTGACTTCTATGGGGCCTAAACTATGGTTTTTAACACTTCAATTTTTTTTAATTTTAGAGAAATAAAAAACCCACTAAAATAAGTTCTGTAAAAATATAGGAAATCCAAATTTTAGTAAATTCTATTTTAATTTGTGTTTTTTGGGAAAGGTGCCGCAATCTGTGGGGTGTGGCAAATGCCAGAAGGGCTGATGTAAGATGCCATATTAAGTCACTATTTAGTGGGCTGGTGGGGGACTGTTTGGGCCCTCCTGTAATTGGAATGCCAGGGACTATTTTGATTTCCAGTCCAGACCTGTGTGAGAGTATACAAGTCTTAGATAGCCAGTATATGTGCATCAGGCAGAAGAAAAATAATATATATCCGGATTTATCAGTATGGAACATTCATACCAACATGGTGAAACAGCTGATATACTTCCTACCCGTGGGCAAACATTCACAGGCACATTATATACCTTGTTCTCTCAATAGCTACAGAATGCTCTGTTCATATTGAAAAAATTAAAGGAGGGATACCATTCTGGCTATTTTATATGTTACATATAGAAGACCCATGCTGCAGATCTTAATTTTAAAGGGGAACTCCCTCTTCCAAACCAAAATTTAATAAAGAGGCCACATAACACAGAAACCCCTAATATAATCATCACAGTTACCTGTTCCGTCAAAATGTATGAATAAATGCCATTTTCTATGCTGAAATCCAGCTGTTTAACAGTTCTTCTCTTTCTGCATCATTTGAAATCCTGGCAGGGAAGGAGGGACTAAACACTGATGTTACAAATTGTAACAGCTTCTCCACAGCTTACAGACAGCATGCAGGAACTACATAACCCACAATGCATTGCACTGATGATGTTCTGTTCCTTATTGAAATCACGTGCGCAGGGAATTGTGAGGTTTGGAGGATGCAGACTAAGGACAGATGGCTGCTGATTAGTGATGTGCGGTTCGGGTAAAACCCAACCTGCACCCCCACCCACCCAAGCCCGACTTCCATTTATAGACTTGGGCCGCCCCGCCGATGATGTCCCAAAATGGGTGATCAGGAGCATGTCTATAAAAAAAAAGTTGGAAGCCGGCAGTGCAAGGTGTCACCTGCAAAAGGGGACAGAGGTCGGCCCGAACCCACCCGATTCGCTTGTAAACTCGTGGATATCGGGCCAGCCCACACATCACTACTGCTGATACAAAATAACAGTAGTCAGCCAGCTCAGCACAGTACTCCGACAGATCAGCAGGGGGCTAGGCTTAGGGAACTGTTCCAAACCATTAAAAACCATGTAAAGTCTGCATATTTTTTAATTATTGTATTTTGCAAAGTATTGTTTGAAATTATGTGTACTTTTCAAAAAGCTTATGTCTGTGTGGAGTTCCCCTTTAACTAGTTGAGACAGCCATTAATATGGACTTTATGTAGCATGCTAAACTATACAACAACCATCATGCTATTAACTACAATAGAGCTGTAAAAGGTCACTGCTGAATGGCTGTAGCATATTACTGTACTGGGACAGATTTTCCCGTGTTAATACATATGTTTAATACAATTTTCTATTATGTTTAAAATGGCCCAATAGGGGATCCCTGAGATATCAGTTACTTTGCTTTGGATGTATTTGTACGTTACACTTTCTGTTTCCCTGTTCTCAATGTTTTACACGACGTGAATCTAAATATAGGTGCTGAGTCATTTTTCCATACCCGCATTCACTGCAGCCGCTACCAACTGCATCCTTCCATCATCTGCTGCAGCTTTGTGAGATTCTCTTTGTGCTGCTGAAATTGCCCTGTTTTTTTACTATTAACCCCAACACAGGCATCCTGGAGACATTCACACTCTGTGTCTCTGAGAGACCTTAGTATGGGATAATGCACAACAAATACATAATAAATGTACAGGTGTGGGATCTGTTATCTGGAAACCCCTTATCCACAAAGCTAATATATATAGTAAATATAATATATATATTTACAATGAATTTCAAGAAACCTATATTGCCAGGCCTGAAATTTAAATTCAGTGCTCCATGTGACATATGGGGGAGATTTATTAAAGGAGAAGGAAAGGCTAAAATTAAGTAAAATCTATCAGAAAGGTCTATATAAATACACCAGTAAACCCTCAAAGTAATGCTGCTCTGAGTCCTCTGTCAAAAGAAACAGCACATTTCTTTCTATTGTGTACACATGGGCTTCTGTATCAGACTTCCTGTTTTCAGCATAAACCTCCAGGGCTAGGGCTTGAGCATGCTCAGTTTGCTCCTACTCCCTTCCTTGCTGTAATCTAAGCCCAGAGCTATGAGTGAGCAGGGAGAGACTCAGGCAGGAAGTGGTCACAACAAGCTAATATGGCAGCTGCTATCCTAAACAAATAGAGAGAGCTTCTAGAGCTGTTAACTCAGGTATGGTAAAGCATTCTGCAGAATAAATATAGTGTTATAGCTTGCACAATTGTGGTTAATCTATTGAAATAATAAACTGCTTTGGTAGCTTTCCTTCTCTTTTAAAGTTTGAGTTGTATTTTCCACGAATATTCGAGTTATCAAGGTTTTTTAAAGAAAAAAAACCCTGAATATTTCAAATTTATTGCACCCAGACCCTGGAAAAGCTCTAATATGAAAATACACCATCTAGAACCTGCCGAGGTCATGTAGGAGTCAATGGCAGAGGTCCCTTGATCCATTTGAGGATGTTAATAGCCTGTTTGATGTTTGAGTTTTTTATGAGGGTTTTGCCTGAAAATGCAACTGATTAGAGTGATTCAAGTTTTTTTTGCCGAAAACGTGATTAATTCTAGTTTTCGGGTGGCGGGACTCGAACTCGCAGAATCTGTTTTTTTGCCATTTGTGTTTTTTCTTAAATAAGATACAATTCGAGTTTCAAGTTAATGTGAAGTAAAAAAAAAAACACTTGACCTTTGATAATAACCACCTTGATATTCTGCATTCTGTGTCTGATTAAAGGGGTGGTTTAACTTTTGTTAACGTTTTAGTAAGTTATAGAATAGCCTATTCTAAGCAACTTTGCAATAGGCCTTCATTATTTCTATTTTTATATATAGTTTTTGAATTATTTGCCTTCTTCTGATTCTTCCAAGCTTTCAAATGGGGGTCCCTGACCCCATGCAAAAAAAAAAAAATGCTCTGTAAGGCTACAAATGTATTCTTATTGTTACTTTTTATTACTCATCTTTCTATTCAGCCCCTCTCCTATTCATATTCCAGTCTCTTATTCAAATCTGTGCATGGTTGCTAAGGTAATTTGTACCCTAGCAATCCAATTGCTGAAATTGCAAACTGGAGAGCCACTGAAATAAATCAAAAACTACACATAATAAAAATCAATTGCAAATAGTCTAAAATTCCACACTCTACATCACACTAACCCCCTATATGTAATAAAAGGCACTAGGTTTGCCCAGGAGCAGTAACCAATACAATGTTTACTTTTCAACAGGTGCTTAGTAAATGCTTCCTGCTGAATGGATGCTGGGAGTTACTGCTCCTGGGAAAAATTACTGCCTTTTACTGCATAACCTTAGTTAATTTAAAGGTGAACAACCCCTTTAAACTATATTTCTCTAAAACCACGAATGCCACGAAATTTATTAAAAGATCAGAGTATAAAAAGTACAAGCGGAAAACAATATGCGGAATGATGCACAACAAAAGACAAATATATCTAAAACCACTTATAATTTGAGTTTTCCGAATAATTACTAACAAAAAGAAACCTGAAAACCTCTAGAAGTCTGAATGGTTAAAAAAAGTCCAATAGGATTAGCGCAACTCCCACTGACTTTTATGTGACTTCAACTGCTTTTACTTGGGAGCAGTTTTATATTAAGAGTTTACACTTTGTTTTTTTTTAGGGATGCACCAAATCCACGATTCGGTTCGGCATTCACCAGGATTCTGCCTTTTTCAGCAGGATTCGGCAGAACCGAATCCTAATTTGAATATGCAAATAAGGGGTGGGGAGGGAAATTGCGTGACTTTTTGTCACAAAACAAGGAAGTAAAAAATAACTCGAAAAGGTTGGGTCAGGAAAAGACTCGAGAAAATCGAAAGAAAAATTGAATCCTACTAATCCTAAATTTTTGGATTTGACGCCCGAATCGCTTGTTTCTTTGGGTTGTACCACAAAAACCCTGAATTTTTGGGATTATCGGATGAAACCCAGAGCAGATCACAAACACAAAATTGGAAATGGGACATCTGACAATGACTGCTACATGACCTCGGCAGGTTTGAGATGGCTGATTTTCGGATTCTGACTTTTAGCAGCTTTGGGGTATAATAAATATTGAAAGAGTATTTCTTTTCCTATATAAATTCGAGTTTTTGCCCAAAAAACGTTGGGATCACCTCGTTTGCTGCATCACATAGGTATTGGCTTTGTATTTACTCTACAAGTACTGTATATTACTGGTGTGTAGCTTGGCCAGTACCAATACCTTTACCCCAGCTTTTCAAATTCCTCATTAATATAAGCCTACATGCGCCTGTATGAGTACAGCCCCATTGAAAAAAACTGAATGCGTCTACTCCTGCACTCCCCTGCAGCTGAACGCATAAAAACGGAACGCAGGGGAGCGCAGCTTCAAATGCTCGTCTGTAAGAGTCCTAAAAGTCCTGCCAGTCTGTTAGCGCTATTTATATATATGTAAAATATAGACCCTGAACTGGGCATATCTATACTCAGGAATCAAATCTGGGCAGACCTAAAGAGGAAGCAGACCCAGGAGGTATAGGGGCCCCATGAGGCCCTAATTCATATACAGTTTCAATAAATATTGGTCAAACAAGTCAATCTCTCGACATTTTGGGGGCCTGAAATATAATTTTCTGTGGGGCCCAGTAATATCTAGTTCAGGGGCTACTTTTTGGGCCTTTGACAGGTTTGTACTTTGGAAATCTGCCAAAGTTTTTCCTTGCCCTAATGTGCCACGCCTGTGTCCCCCAGTGCATTATGGGTAATGTAGTATTTGTTTAACAATTTGCCAACTGCCAAGCTTAATGTAAGACTACAATACCCAGCATGCAATGGGACTGACGTGTAGAAGTCGGGAGTTACCAGATTTTGGGCTCTGTATCACAGTTAATCATCTCTCTTAAAGGGCATGTAAAGTCTAAAATAGAATAAGGCTTGAAATGCTGCATTTTGTATACTAAATATAAACATGAACTTACTGCACCACAAGCCTAATCAAACAAATAATTTATGCTTTCAAAGTTGGCAACAGGGGGTCATCATCTTGTAACTTTGTTATACATCTTTGCAAGACTAAGACTGTGCACATGCTCAGTGTGGTCTGGGCTGCTTAGGGATCATCATAAACAAAGCTGCTTTGTTCTGCATGGCTGGGAAGTAAGGCGGGGGCTCCCCCTGCTGTTCATAAGTATGATTGTTTCCCTGCTCAGCAGTTAGGGACCATCTGACAATTCCTATCCACAGCAGTAAATGAAGGGAGAATTTCACTGCATACAGTCAGGTTTCTTATAAAAACGGTACACATTTTTTAATTAAAGTATATTGGAGATAGGGTTCTTTTTCCTTAAAGAAATTAAAAATGGGATTTTATTTTTTTTTGCCTTTACATGTCCTTTAAGCATTCTCATATTTTCCTGCGACTTTCCTCAATTTCAGACAATTTTGTGGCAAAAATCTGCTGGCAACCAAACTGTCTAGAGGTTGACCTATTATACCAATATGTATTAAAATTGTATATGTATTAGGGCCTTATGGGCCCCTTTACCGCCTGGCCCCCCCTCTAGAGTTACGCCCCTGGGTGAATCAGTCCCATTTTACACTTAAAATCTGCAAAACAGCAAACATTTGAAAACGGTGTATTTTCACATATATTCATTTAGTAGACCCTTTTTTCACTGCACATGTTGTGTTATTTTTGGGCTACTACTTGAAGTGCCTCTTGGCTAGTTTTGTGGCTGAACTTTGGCTGGTTTTGAAAATTAGACCTGGCAACCCTGATCTAGTTACACCACTGAATCTGGGGTTATTATATTTAGCATTATAGTGCTGAATCCTGATACAGCTCGTCTATTAAAGCCTTGGTAAAGTAATGGGCACTTAGTCTGACTGACATTGTGGCACCAAGCAGCACAGAGAGAGGCCACAAGATGACTGTGTGGAGAATGAGAGACGCGCCAGAGCTGACTCACTCACTAGGCCAGGCTATGACACAATTCATTGTATGACTGCGTGTGTAAGGGAGGCTGTGAGTGAAAGGGGCCCTTTTTGTCGCCTGAGGGGGGCGAAGAGCGAATTAAACCAGCTCAGGCTCAGCAGCACAGCACACCCCCGCCACACGCAAACCATAAGGTGCAGAGTTCTGGGCGGCTCTCTGCCTCATAAAACTAACGGTTTGTGTGGATGTGACGGGGCGGGACTGCTGCGCATGCGCGGGGCTGATTTCCTGCAGGAGTCCGGAGCGGGACCCCGGCCGGCACACACATCGGAGCTGGGATGTGAGTAGCCCATTGAATAGATGGAGCCCAGCCGGGCAGTGATATGTGGGGGGTGACAGTCAGCGCAGGGATATTTTGGCGGATGTGGCGCTGCGAGACGCTTGTAGCTAATGGGAATCATCCCATTCAGTGTGTCTGTCCCCCCTCTGACTGTCGCACAGACCAGGGTCACGGGACCAAGGGGTATGTCAGCGGGGGCAGCTGATTGGGCACTGGGGCACGGCCTCTCCTGTATATGAGCATCAGTCAGTGCCAGGGAGTGGGCACAGCAGCAGGAAGTTGTTATCATGAAAGCAAAGTTACTCTGTAGTAATGCGCCAAATTGAATCCTTATCCTACACAGCAGCTAATTATGAGTCTGTTCTGCAGGAGGGCTGATGTATGTGCTCTGGGATAAAGCAGCAGCATTGGGGTTATCTCTGCTTGTGATGCTGAGCTGCTCTCTGGCCATTCATCCTCACACAGACACTAAAATAGGGGTTTTGCTTGGGATGCACCAAATCCAGGATTCTGCCTTTTTTAGCAGGATTTGGATTCGGCCAAATCCTTCTTCCCGACCGAACCGAATAAAGTCGGGGGGGGAAATCACGTGACTTTCACAAAACAAAGAAGTAAACAATGTTTTCCCCTTCCCACCCCTAATTTGCATATGTAAATTAAGATTCGGTTCAGTATTCAGCCGAATCTTTCACGAATCCACAAAATAGTGGATTTGGTGCATCTCTAGTTTTTGCATAAAATGTAATCTGTTTACGTTCTCTGCACTCCTGGCTCTGACTCCTGAAACAATGTATAGTGCAAGGCAGCTGTTTACCAGAACTGTAGGCAGGACTGTATTTAGGTCCAATGCTGCCCTAGGTATCGGACTTAAATACGCCCCCTACGTCGTGCGTGTGATGTTGGCGCGTCGTGCGTCACTTCCGCAAACCAGCCTGCCCCCTAGCTCTCATTTCCTCCAGCTCTTTCACCGGATTTCCAATGGAAATCCGTGGAAGCGGCTGAGTGATTTTTTTTTTAATTTTCAAAAAAATGATATAGAGGCACCCGAGGTCTGCTCCCCAAAACCTGCCGCCCTAGGCACAAGCCCTTAATATAAATACGGCCCTGCCTGTAGGAGAAATATGCTACATTTTTACACGGGTCAGAACCAGAGAAATGAATAAGCAAAACGCTGCTCTCAACTGCATAACTTCGAAACCATTTGATATGTATACGTAATTCATATTGCAAAGCCGCTTAGACTGAAGTTTTTTTTTAACCAAAAAAACCCCCCAAAACTTTGGGACCCCTTTAAAATGCAACGGTTAATGTTTTTCAGGAAGCAGCTGCATGAGATGACAATAGATTTAAGACTAAGGTATTCTCTGCT
The DNA here is from genome assembly GCF_017654675.1 of Xenopus laevis. Classification (NCBI taxonomy): domain Eukaryota; kingdom Metazoa; phylum Chordata; class Amphibia; order Anura; family Pipidae; genus Xenopus; species Xenopus laevis. The sequence continues at coordinate 166,602,096 of NC_054373.1, forward strand.
CTGGGATGCCCTGGATAACCCACTAGTGCATAGTTATGGGGCTCCGGATGTTTCACATTGACAGCGATCAGTGTTTCTCTATCCGTTGGACAAATTTAAAGGGATTGTTCACTTTTAAATTAACTTTTAGGGGCACATTTACTTAGCTCGAGTGAAGGAATAGAAGAAAAAATACTTCGAATTTTGAAGTATTTTTTTGGCTACTTCGACTACGACTTTGAATCGAACGATTTGAATAGAACGATTCAAACTAAAAATCGTTCGACTATTCAACCATTCGATAGTCGAAGTACTGTCTCTTTAAAAAAAAACTTCGACCAAGTACTTTGCCACCTAAAACCTACCGAACATCAATGTAAGCCTATGGGGAATGTACCCATAGGCTTACTAACAATTTTCTGATTGAAGGATTTAATCGTTCAATCGAACGATTTTTCCTTCGATCGTAGGAAATGTGGTAAATCCTTCGACTTCGATATTCGAAGTCGAAGGATTTTACTTGGACCCTAAGTAAATGTGCCCTAAGTATGGTGTAGAGACTGATATTCTGAGACAATTTGCAATTGGTTTTCATTTTTTATTATTTGTGCATTTTGAGTTTTCTAGCTTTTTATTCAGCAGCTCTGCAGTTTGAAGTGTCAGCAACCTGGTTTCTAGTGTCCAAATTACCCTAGCAACCATGCATTGATTTGAATAAGAGACTGGAATATGAATAGGAGAGGGTCTGGATAGAAAGATGAATAATAAAAAGTAGCAATAACAATAAATTCTTGATTTGAATAAAAGTTTGGAATATGAACTTATGGCATAGAGACCAATATTCTGAGACAATTTGCAATTGGTTTTCATTTTTTTATTATTTGTGCATTTTGAGTTATTTAGCTTTTTATGTAGCAACTCTTCACTTTGAAGTGTCAGCAACCTAGTTGCTAGTGTCCAAATTACCCTAGCAACCATGCACTGATTTGAATAAGAGACTGGAATATGAATAGGAGAGGGTCTGAATAGAAAGATTAATAATAACAAGTAGAAAAACAATATATTTGTAAACTTACAGAGCATTTGTTTTTTAGACAAAAAATATTTTAGAGTCAGAGACCCCCATTTGAAAGCTGGAAAAAGTCAGAAGAATAAGGCAAATACTTAATTATTAAAAATAAACAACAAAGACCAATTGAAAATTACTTAGATCTGACCATTCTATAATATACTAAAAGTAAACTTAAAGGTAAATCACCCCTTTAAAGTTACATGGAGTTGTAGTTGTGCACCAGCTGGAGCTTTAAAATTTGCCCCTCCTTAAAGGAACAGTAACACCAAAAAATTAAAGTGTTTTAATGTAATAAAAATATAATGCAGTGTTGCCCTGCACTAGTAAAACTGCTTGTTTGCTTCAGAAACACCACTATTGTTTATATAAATAAACTGCTGTGTAGCAATGGGGGCAGCCATTCAAAGGAGAAAAGGCTCAGATTAGAACATAATGGTGTTATCTGTTATCCACTATTTAACCTGTGCCATATAGTTTTTTCAATTTCCACTATTGCTATATAGCAGCTTGTTTATAGGAACTATAGTAGTGTTTCTGAAGCAAACACATCAGTTTTACCAGTGCAGGGCAACAGTACAAGATATTTTCATTACCGTACTTTATAACACTTTTTGGTGTTACTGTTCCTTTAAACCAGCACCTTGTCCCTTATCAGTTTCAGGCAATTTTTTTTTAAATGAGTTCCCAGCAAAAATCTGTTATAATGCTGTATTAGCCGGTATTGACTACTCTTATTATTATTTTCCTTTATTTATATAGGTTTGAGACATATTGTACATTATTCACACGAGTCCCTGCTGCTCTTACAGTAGAATATGTAAACAGAACCTTTGGCAGGGGCTAGAGAATACACAGTGAGGGAAGGCTACTCGCTTTCATGGTGGCATGCACAGAGAACACACTACTGACCTCCTAACACTTAGGGTACAAGAGGCATCCGCACAGATGTCCCAGTCAGCTGTCTCTCCCGAATATACATGTCAGCAGGCCCACAACTGTTTCCAAATTCTGCATTACAGAGATATCTCATTCATATCCCAGCCCCTGTAGTTTTAAGGGTGTACAGATTCCTGCTGTTTCCCCCGTGAGCTGGGACTTTCATATGTATAGAATAAGCAGGGCAGGCTGTAAATGGCGAATTAAGATTTCTTTTGTAAATTCCAGTATCACAGAAGCCTTTTCAAATTGGTCAGAATATTAGCATAATTGCCATTGGCTGTTTGCAGACTAAATCCCATGGTGTTTAATTGTTTAAGCATTACTGAGTGGTCCTGGGAATTGCATGCCCCAGAGCAATCCGATCAGTAAATTATTAAAGGGGTGGTTCACCTTTGATTAATTTTTAGTATATAATAGAAAGGTCAGTTCTAAGCAACTTTATTAGTCTTCAATATTTATTTTTTATAGTTTTTTTTTCAATCTTTGCCTTCTTCTGACTCTTTACAGATTCCAAATGGAATTGACCTCATTTAAAAACACATTTGTTGTTATTGCTAGTTTATATAACTCAGCTTTCCATTCAGGCCCTCTCCTATTCATATACCAGCCTCTTATTCAAATGAATTTGAACCCTACCAACCAGATTGCTGAAACTGAAAAATGGAGAGCTGCTGAATAAAAAGCTAAATAACTAAAAAAAACACAAATAATAAAAAATTAAAACCAATTGCAAATTGTCTTAGAATATCACTCTCTACAGCATGCTAAAAGTTAATTGAAAGGTGAGCAACCCCTTTAATAGTTTATATTAAAAATGTGATTCTGAAGGTGATGGATTTTCATAGGACAGGTTGCCCTTCTGCTTTTGGTCATTTGCTGGATGACCCCTCCTCCAAAAAGTGGCCAAAGTCACCAAATTTTACCCTGTTTTGGGGCATGTCTTTTTTTTTTTTTTTAATAAAAAATTAAAACCGAATGCAAATTGTCTCAGAATATCATTATCAATATATACTAAAAGTTAATTTGAAGGTGAACAACTCCTTTAATTTCCTTGACTCGATGTTGAGATTTCTGACATTTCTTTTTCCCTGCTCTTTTTCAGGTTGTTCAGAGTAACTGTCCTGCACGAGTATGTCGGCAGCAGGACGTATGAAGTGTCCCCATCAATTACTATTAAGGACATCAAGCAGCTGATTTTTGGAGAAACCAATTTTCCAGTCTCCGAACAGAGACTTCTGCTCTACAACAAAGAGGTTAGTTCTGCTGGGAGATATGTGAAAACGTATGTGTTTGTTATGGAAGAGATGGTTTAAGAAACAAGCTGTTGCCTTGGGCTTCCAATCTCGAAGAACGGGCTCTTTGTGGAAATAAAAATATCCTAGCTAAAAATATAAATTATATAATTTCACATTCTGGTCTTCAGCACGTGATGCTCAATATTAGCAAACACTTGCAGTGAGCTGTTGGGAATAGTAGGGGGACAACAGCCTGAGTCGTGCTCCATTTAGGGTGAGGTACATTCTGGGTTCTTATCTATTAAATCTAAGATATATCCTTCTCGCTCATCTACAAAGAATAAAGTCTATCCTGGGCCACTTTAGGATAGGCCCCTTGGAACAGGGCCCACCTTCTTATAGTGTCCTTTACCGCATCATGCCTGTATCATATGCCACATCATAGGGGCCTATTTATGATTGTCATGCTTTTTGGCACAAACAATCTTTGATGAAACCCCCATGTGAGTTTTCTAACTCACACTGGCTTTCGAATCGAAAAACCTCATCAGTTTCACTAATTTCACCAAATTGAAACAAAGAAAAACTTTGTCAACTTTTAGGTAATTTCTGTAATTTTGCCCAAACAGGATTTTGTAAAGAAGAAGGAACTTTGGCAGCATTTAGTTGCTGAAGTCCTTCTTCATTTGAAAAGGCTGTTCAAGTAAAATTATGGAAATTGCAGAAGGTTTTCGGCTCGAAACCCAGCGCGATTTAGAAAACTCACTTCGGGTTTCCTTAAAGGAGAATTCAGCCCCTGAATTATAAAAAGCCCCTACCTAGTAAGCAAAATAGTCCCCCCTCCCTGCTTCCCCTCGCATAGTTCAATAGGTTTGAAAATGGCACTTAAATTTTTCCCACCTAACAGTGCAGAGTAAGCGCAGCGGAGCTTGTGGGCGCCATCTTCCGGATCGCGAGTCTTCATCTGTAATAGAGCGATGTACTAGCGCATGCGCAGCTGGAGCAGTCTTCCGGAGCACACGGTGCATGCGTCAAAAGTGCTGGAAATTGACAAAGAGGACCCAAATTACTGAAGAGGACCTGAAAAAATCCGAAGATCCAGAAGATGGCGCCCACAAGTTCCGCTACGCTTACTCTGAACTGTTAGGTTTGAAATATTTCAGGGACATTTTCAGACATATTGAATTATGCGAGGGGAAGCAGGGGGGGGACTATCCTGCTTACTAGGATGGGGCTTTTTATAATTCGGGGGTTGAGTTCTCCTTTAAAGATTTCTTGTGCTGAAAAGCACTAGCAATCTTAAATAGGCTTCACCATCTCTGTATGTTTATACTTATTTATTGTAATTCTTGTCTTCCTTGTGTGTGCTATTCAACATTGTAAAATTATACACTGTTGCTTATTGTAGTAACACTGTATAAATAAAAAAATACATAAATGCTGGCCCCTTTTATTCAGGATAAGGTCTGTACTGGCTCTCTTCTATTCAAAGTATAACCTATGCTATACCCTTTTTTATTCAAAGAAGATCTGTGCTGGACCCTAGCTTGTAAATAAACCCATTTATTTTATGGTTTATCTTTCATAATAGCTGCTTTTATTTAAATTTAACATAATAATCCTTTGTGTGTTGGGATGGTTTCTGGTTTTACAAAAGCAGTTACTCAGCAACCCCCAGTGGGGGTTTTTTTTTTTCCCTATGCAGTCATGTATTAGAGAAAGGAAGACTTTATTACATGCTTTGGCTAACTTCCATCATACTGCAGTTATCATCTAATGACTCCCCAGTGATCAGAAACAGGTGTCCAGTCATCTAGAGATCATTCTTCTGAGACAATAAAAAGAAATTAAAATTGTTACATCAGAAAAGAATTTTAAAATGGATTTTTTGGTAGAAGACTCCTATAGCTGTACAATACCTCACTCAAATGGCTCCAGTTCTAAGTAGAATGGAATCTTCAAATGCGTTTGTTAAACTAACTGTTTTTTGCACAAATTCTGCATGTAGAGAGACATGATTTCTGGTGCTTTTAATAGAGTGAGCTCTAATACATCTTCTAAGCAAAAGGAGGCCCCTTATAAGATATATTGGATCATTCATCTGACACTCAACTCCTGAATGAAGACAGAATGTGGAGAAACAGATGCTGAGAGAAGGATAGTGAATATAAACTTGATTATTTCAGAAACGGTACAGAATTTTTAATTGTATTTAGAAAGTTCCTTATTTCAGTGTACAGAAGCTAATATTACATTTTAATTTTTGCAATAGTTCCCCTTTAAGCTGAACATTTGATTAATGCAGAGGTCCCTTCTTGACCTTTGCGGATGGGGCATAGATACTCTAAACCTTTTGGCCTGTATGAATGGAACATTGCTCCATTAGTTGAGGCCTAATCTCACAATGGGGGTCATTTATCAACACTGGGGAAATTTTCCCATGGGCAGTAACCCATGGCAACCAATCAAATAGCTGCATTCATTGTTCTACTTGCAGCTGGCTTCAAAAAGCTAATCACTGATTGGTTGCTATAGGTAACTGCCCATGGGCAAATTTGCCCAGTGTTGATAAATGAGCCCCAATGTTTGATTGGTTGGAAAACTCTAAAGCTAGCCTGTACATGGCCACATTTATTATGGAGGGCCACATCCTTCTTTACTGCCTACAATAAATTTTATAGTGCTGTATTTCCCATACTGATGATGTGTGGCTGGGCCTAAACCCATGGGTTGGGCAGGTTTAGGTGAAAATCAGGCTTGCACATTGGATGCGAGTTGGGTGAGGATTATACTTGCCCTTCCACAGGACTCCTAACTTCTAATTGTGCACTGAGATTGGAATCCTTTATCGTTGGTGGGACAGTGGAAATTCCTGGAGCCTACCCATGTGAGGCCTGCCTCGGGTTGGGGCTGTAAATCCCTTTTAACTGCATTGAGAATAGGTAGGTTAGGCTGGGTGTGAGTGAGAAATTTTCTGACCCGCACATCACTACCTTTTACAACCAAGGTTCCAAGGCTTTTTGTATTCTCACCGTCTTTTTATACCAAATAAGTTAAGTACCTCTTAAAGGAAAACTATACCCCCCGAACAATGTAGGTCTCTAAAAAAGATATTGCATATTGCTCTTGTGACCCTGCTTCATGTAAATAAACCATTTTCATAATAATATAGTTTTTTAGTAGTTTATGCCATTGGGTAATCATAAATAGAAAATTGCCATTTTAAAAAATACACTGCACACAAACAAACCATACATGTTAGGTCACATGAGCCAATTAACAGACAAGAGTCCTTTCTTTTGCTTCCACACTTCTTCCTGTTACAGTTAGAGTTGTAGTATTTCTGGTCAGGTGATCTCCGAGACAGCACAGAGACCATCACCAAATGGTGGTTCAAGGCAAGAAATGTAAATGGGCAATATTTACTTAAATATATATACCAGTTTGGTAAGATTATTAAATATGTTATTTAATATGATATAAACTATCTGTTGCTTAAATATTCATTTTGGGGTTTAAGTTTTCCTTTAAAGAAGAATTGAACCCCCCCCCACTAACAAAAACTCCTACCCAATACCCTACATAGTCCCCCTCCCCCGAATAGGTTATAACACCTATAAGTGCCCCTAATCCTTTACTCACCTATAAGTGCAGAGTAAGAGCAGCCGAGCTCATGGGAGCCATTTTCCGGCTCTTCTGATTTCTTCCTTCCCTTCGGCAATTTCCGTCACTTTTGGTGCATGCGCAGTTGCTATGAACCGGAAGATTGCTCCAACTGTGCATGCGCCAATACGTCACTCATTTCCCGAACAAATCTGAAGAGCAAGAAGATGGCGCCCACAAGCTCAGCTGCGCTTACTTACTCTGCACTTATAGGCGAGTAAAGTATTAGGGGCACTTATAGGTGTTATCACCTATGCGGGGGGAGAGCAGGGAAGGGAGACTATGTAGGGTACTGGGTATGGGTTTTTATTAGTGGGGGGATTGAGTTCTCCTTTAAGATATGAGAGGTCATTTACGGCCATTTACACAAGTGCAGTGAGCAAAGTGCTGTTTCAAGCACAATCATCACGTCTTTTCCCCACAGTGCTATGTTGCCCCTCACCAATAAATTAAATTCCATTACAAATTAATTTATGAATGTCTGCGTTAGATAAAAGCTACCTTGTATAACATTGGTCTGACCTCTTTACGTAGACAAGAGAGTGGGCCAACTGAAATGCCTAGTCCTCTTTATCTACCCTAACATTCTGTGCTTCTGTCTCTTATCACTTAAAGGGGAAGGAAACCTCGTCGGCGCTAACCCCCCTCCCCCCTCCCGTGTATTGCCCCCCCTCCCTCCTCCCCCCTGGCCTACCCCTCCCGCTGGGCAAATGCCCCTAACTTGTTACTTACCCTTCTGCGCAGGTCCAGTCCAGGGAGTTCACAGGTGACATCTTGACAATTTTGTCAATACCCATAACTACTGCAGTTCAAGGCACATTAAAAGCCTTTGGGTTATGGCACACCAGGAGATTAGACTCTTCTGTGGGCCACTTATCTCCTGTAAATGCTTTTCCACCGACTTTAAAGTTAGTTTTCTCAAAGTTTCCTCGCGAGGAAGAAAAAAAAACCCAAGTTGAGTTTCAATATGAAGCTGGTCAACTGTGAGTTTCTTTCCTTTTAATTCACAAGTATTTGGTTTTGTGTAGGCATTATTTCTCAATTTGAGTATAGGGGAAATTTTTATTGCTTCCTGTTTGTCATTGCTATAGCAGCTCAAAGCCCTACACCCCCTATGTTGCTAAGTGAAAGAAAATACAAACAAAATTAAGCTGTGGGCATATTTCTTTATGGTCTTGTTAATAGAGTTGGGTAAACTGCTGAATAAATATAATTCTAGACTCCAAAATAAACCAAGAAATATTTTCATAAAGTCATTACTGTAGTGAAATATAAGATGAGCATGCTGTTTCCTTTCTTTGCTAACCAGTCATATCATCTGCACAAGGTCAGTTTCCTATGAATATATGTTACATAAGATGAAACTCTCACCAACCTGGTTACAGAATTGTAGGTGTCAATGGGGTCTGATATCAGCCCTTATTTGTACATGCAGGGGATCCGTTATCAGGAAACCCATTATCCAGAAAGCTGGGAATTACAGAAAGGACATTTCCCATAGAAATTATTTACTTTTTCTCTGTAATGATAAAACAGTTTCTTGTACTTGATCCCAACTAAGATATAATTAATCCTATTAGCAGCCTATTTAATGTTTACATGATTTTCTAGTAGACATAAGCTAGGAAGATTCAAATTACAGAAAGATCTGTTATCTGGAAAACCCCAGGTCTCGAGCATTCTGGATAACAGGTCCCATACCTGTATAGTTTAATGGGGCGCAGAGAAGGTGATAATTTTGTAACAGATAATTGTTTTATGTTCTTTTTTTTTCTAGTTATGTGATCAGACCAAGATTGGAGAAGTGGTATCGTCAGACTCCTGTTTATTTCTAAAACTGCAGGCGAGAGGGCTAAAAGGAGGAGGTACCAGTTAACAGTTCATGATATTTATATATCACGTATATGATGCCTACATAATCATGCTGGTTATTTACAGTTACTTGTGTGATTGTGTGATTTACAGGGAAGTTTGGACAGACAACCCCTCCTCTTGTTGACTTTCTCAAGGACATATTAAGAAGATATCCAGAGGGAGGACAAATTCTCAAGGTATGAAACATCACTAATATAAAAAGACTAAAAAATAATAAAAATTAAAAATCGTTTGACTATTCGACCATTCGATAGTCGAAGTACTGTCTCTTTAAGAAAAAACTTTCGACCCCCTAGTTCGCCACCTAAAAGTTACCGAAGTCAATGTTAGCCTATGGGGAAGGTCCCCATAGGCTTTCTAAGCTTTTTTGGGTCGAACAAAAATCATTCGATCAATAGATTAAAATCCTTCGATTCGAACGATTCAAAGGATTTAATCGTTCGATCGAACGAATAGCGCTAAATCCTTCGACTTCGATATTCGAAGTCGAAGAATTTAACTTCGACAGTCGAATATCGAGGGTTAATTAACCCAACCCTTGATATTCGACCTTAAGTAAATTTGCCCCTAAATATACTGTATACCAAAGTGTGTGTTTCCTGTTGATTTTATTTCTTATACATTATTGTTTTTGAACACTTTAACTTACTGTATATACTCGAGTATAAGCCGTCCCGAGTATAAGCCGAGGTACCTAATTTTACCTCCAAAAACTGGGAAAGCTTATTGACTCGAGTATAAGCCTAGGGTGAAAAATACAGCAGCTTCTGGTAAGTTTCAATCAAAAAATTAAGGGTTTCTGCTCCCAATTGAGGTGTCGGCGTCTAGTTTTTGGATGCCGGTGACAATTCTTGGACGCCGGCGAATATTCTTGGAGACTATTCTTGGGCGCCGGCGACTATTCTTGGGCGCCGACGACCGTTTTTGCGCTTGTTCCGAGTATAAGCCAAGGTAGAGTTTTTCAGCATATTTTGGGGGCTGAAAAACTCGGCTTATACTCGAGTATATACGGTACTGCAGGATTTGTGCAGCCTGTTTTTTGAACCTTACACTGCAAAACCTACAACATTTGATGCAACACAGGTCCCATTGTGTTTTGTTATGGTTGGCACACTCTAGCTTACTTGATTGAATTGCACACAGGCATTTAAGCCTATGCAATGCCCCCAGACTGTCCCTTATGAATACAATGCTGCAGTGCAGTATTCATGGGAAGACTTTATGCTCCATTCTGGATGGGCCAGGGCACATAAAAAAAACATGCACTTTGTATCCTGATCCGCACTTAATAAATTAAGCTTTCTATTCTGCAGCTGTACAGTTTGTTGAAGACAAGTTGGCAATTATGAATAGGAAGAGATCTGAATCGTAAAATGAATGTTGAAAATATAAATAACAATCTAGCTTCAGAATTCATGGTTGTTGTAGTCAGTGCAGCATAAAAAACTTGATTATAACTGATTACCCAATAAACTGTATTTTAAAGGGATGGTTTTCAGGTAGTCTTTGGATTTTGTGTAGTGCACAATCCCTGATGCTGCTGGGCTACAATTATCAGCATCCTTCAGTTTTGGAACATCTGGGGACCCAAGGTTAAGAAGGGTGTACTATATAAAAATGATAAATCAGAGACATTTGTTTACTATATACAGACACAGAGCTGCTGGCCCATTTACACAGCAATAACTCCAAGGTGACTTCAACTGTGATCTATTAAAGGACACCAATACATTTACATTTGTTGGATTTTGTTTCAGCATTCAGTCATTTCCTAAGAGGTAGTGAGGGGTTTCATGGGAAGGAAGTTGGAACATCCTTTCAGTATATCTCTGTAGAATTTAAACTAATACATGGACTTATTTTTATTTGACTGTTTTTCATTCATAAATATGTTATCTTTTAGGAGCTGATCCAAAATGCTGAAGATGCTGGTGCCACCGAGGTCAAGTTCTTGTATGACGAAACACATTATGGTACTGAATCCCTTTGGTCAAAAGAAATGGCTCCATATCAAGGTATGGAAACAGGATGTCCATGAGCTTCCGAAGCAAAAATATCAAAAGGGGTATTTCCTGGATTTTGTATAGATTTTTGGTTTTCTGTTGCATTTGTTCTTAATTAAAGCAACACAATTTATTTTGCTTTCTGTGTACTTGAGTTAAAGGTGTTATTTATATTTTAATATGAATATTCTAAGGAGGACAACTATATTTTGTTAGTGTACCTACCATTTTTTTGCTATAGTTTGAACAAAAAAAAAATAAAATAAAAACTTTTTTCTTGGTGCACCTATTGCATAGTCTTTTTTTTTTGTACACTAACCCCCTTCCATTAGTATTGGCACTGAGACTGAGTCTCACTTTTTCTCTTTGCTAGAAGGCATAATGTGCATTTCACAGCTGCCTGTGCTCTCAGGCATAATAAAGCTGGGGAATGTAAATTATTCAGAACAGAATTGGGGGAACTATATTTTGACCCTTTCGTTAAACCAATATAAGGCATACCGCTGTTCTACATTTCTATTAAAATATATTGTTTTGCCTGTTCCACCTCATTAATTGTTACTCCATCGCTGTTCAGGGGCTGCTCTCTATGCATACAACAATGCAGTTTTCACTCCAGAAGATTGGCACGGAATTCAGGAAATAGCAAGGAGTCGGAAAAAAGATGACCCACTCAAAGTTGGAAGATTTGGAATTGGATTTAATTCTGTCTATCACATAACAGGTCAGGATATGACTTCATGATGTGACTTCACTGAGTAGTCATGTGTAGATGTGTACTGACAAAGATGTACAGGATGTCCCTACACTGTATTTTTAAAACACTGAAATTAAAAAATCAAGGGATATAAATAAAGGGGTGATTCAGGGCTTTTAAATAAACCAAATAAGCACTTGCTTCACAGTTTGGTTATAGTGTAATTTTAGCAGTCCAATCTTGCAACACTTTGAGTTTCTGCAGAGTGAGAGTAATGAATATTTCCCCTTTCTTGCTACTCCTGCCAGTAGAGGAAGTTGACTGGAAGCATACATAGCAGTGGTAGGCAGCAGTCAAAAATCAAGATCATTAGAGGGAATTGATTTCAAGTGAACAGTGTAAGCACTGAAATCCACTGGTAGAGAAGTCTTCAACACCGAGTTATTAGACATGCAAATAAAAGCTAAGTTGGGTACCGGAATGTTATTTTTGTGGTACCAGGCAATATTAGGCGGCTCTCATACCTATTTTGTCTTGTTTTTTTCCCCCATGTATAGATGTTCCCAGTATTTTCAGTGGTGACCAGATTGGCATGTTGGATCCACACCAGGTGTTGTTTGGACGCCATGAATCAGGCCAGTGTTGGAACATTAAAGAAGACAGCAAAGAAATAAATGAATTTGTGGACCAATTTGCCCCTTTTATTGGTATTTTTGAAAGCACCAAGGAAACATTTACCAAGGGTTATTTTCCTGGGACTTTTTTCCGATTTCCGCTCCGCGTTCAACCCTCTTTACTAAGCAGCAACTTGTACAATAAGGATAAAGTTCTAGAACTGTATGAGTCCTTTAGAGCCGATGCAGACACAGTACTCCTTTTTCTTAAGAATGTCGAGAAAGTGTCTTTGCACGTGCGAGAAGCAGATGGGTCTGAAAAGCTTATCTTTCGAGTTACCGCAAGTGAGAACAAATCAGTGAAACATGACAGACCAAACTCCATAAAGATTCTTGAAGAAGCCATCGATGGGTACTGCAAAGGAGTTCCTAGCAACAGCATAACATGTGTCACATACCATGTAAATATTGGGGTGGAGGATGAAAGTGTCAAGGAAACACAAACATCATCTTGGTTGGTTTGTAACGGTGTGGGAGGCCGGGGTATTTGCAATGAATTAGACTGTCTTGCCGATGATTTAAAGTTTGTGCCTGCTATTGGAATAGCAATGCCTTTGTGTAGCAATGGGGCTGAAAAGGGAGCTGTGTCTGAATTTTCAGGAAGAGCCTTTTGCTTTCTGCCTTTACCTCCAGGGGAAGAGAGCAAGACGGGACTCCCTGTTCATATAAGTGGTTTTTTTGGATTAACAGACAATCGAAGGAGCATCAAATGGAGGGAACTGGACCAGTGGCGAGATCCTGCTGCTCTTTGGAATGAACTTCTTGTGAAAAATGTGGTCCCCAAAGCATACGCCACTCTTATTTTGGAAGCCATCAAAAGAATGGAGACAGAGGAAAACCCAGATTTAACACTTTCTGCAGATAGCATCTACGGGGTATGGCCTGACATTGAGAAAACAAGGCCACACTGGAAGCCGATCATTGAGCCTTTACTGAAGGAGCTATTTCAGAACGCTGTTATATATTCTACCAGTAATTGCTGGCTGAAAGAGGCAGATGTTAATTTCAACGAGATAGATGAAAGCAAAGAGTATGCAAAAACTATCCTGAACTACCTCCAGAATTCTGGGACTCAAATTGCTAAGGTACCAGCTAATGTTGCTGCTGCATTCCAAGTCCCAGTTAATAATTCAAAGCCTGTGAAGAAAGTCACTCCTGCCCTCCTGAGACAAGTTTTAAGGAAATCTGGCCATAGAGGACCCATAGACGAGAAACTGCACCTTCTAGAGTTTGTGCTGGCTGATGAAGCCTACAGTGATCTCCTTGGGTTGGAACTACTCCCTTTGCAAAATGGAACATATATTCCTTTCTCTTCATCCGTATCAGATAAAGATATAGTGTATATAACGTCAGAGGAGTTCCCAAGGTATGAATTTCATCGAAATGTAGCAATTATAGCCTTGCCAGTTTGCCTTAATTTCTATGTGTTTGCTGTTGACATATATTCTTTTCTTTTGTAGCCAATCATTGAGCCTTTACTGATGGAGCTATTTTAAAACACTGTTATATATTCTACCAGTAATTGCTGGCTGAAAGAGACAGAAGTGGACATATATTATTTTCTGTATATTATTGTTATGGTTTAATTTTTGTTTTTTCAGTTTGTAATGGAATTTGTTTCTTAAAGGGGAACTCCACAAAAACATAACTTAAGCTTTTTGAAAAATAAACACAATTTCAAGCAACTTTACAATATATACCAATTAAAAAATATGCAGACTTTTCATGATTTGTAATGGTTTGGAACAGTTCCCTAAGCCTAGCCCTCTGCTCTCCTTCTGATCTCTCTGACTACTTTGCTGAGCTTGCTGACTACTGTTACTTTGTATCAGCAGCCAGCTGTCCTCAGCCTGTATCCTCCAAACCCCACAATTCCCTGCACACCTGATTTCGATAAGGAACAGAACATCATGCAATGCAATGCATTGTGGGTTATGTAGTTCCTGCATGCTGTCTGTAAGCTGTGGAGAACGTATTTCAATTTGTAACATTAGTGTTTTAGTCCCTCCTTCCCTGCCAGGATTTCAAATGATGCAGAAAGAGAAGAACTGTTAAACAGTTGCATTTCAGCCTAGAAAATGGCATTTATTCATACTTTTTGAAGAAACTGATAACAGTGATGGATATATTTGGGGTTTCTGTGTTATGTGGGCCTCTTTATCGAATTTTGGTTTGGAAGCTGGAGTTCCCCTTTAATTTTTTCCTGTCTCAGTCTCACAACAGAAGGGATTGCTGGAGACAATTATTCCTTTTCAGGAATGTACCAAAACCAGAATGAAGTCCTCCCCAAAAGATTCAGCCAAATGTGATCCCTAATTATTTGCATGTTCAAATTTGAGAAAAGTAAAAGTTTGGTTGTTAAAAGTCATATGACTTTGAGGGTTCAGATTAGTTTGGGTCAAACACTAGGGATTCTTCTGCAGTAAGTGCTGGGCTATGGCTGAAACCTGTATTTGGCACATCCATATCCTTTATAGTGAGAATCCTATTATAAGGGTAGGTCCCATAAAAGTTTAAGGCATGTTATGAAGTTCTGAGCTCTTATCAGCCCACACAGAGACCTGGAACTACTACATGCATGATGCAGTAGCTTGAGACAGGCTTTTTTTTATCTTACCCCATGGGCAACCACAGATGTAGCATTTTTTGAAAGATCTGGACAATTTTAGGGTAAAACAACACATAAAAACGCATAAAAAAACATGACTATCATAAGTTATTTGGCTTCTTACTTTTCTGAGTCCCTAGTACACCCTCATTACCTATTCACACAGGACATCCAATCAGGGTCCTTAACTGTATTACCAACTCATATTCCGGTAACGAAGGAAACTGGAATGCTTTGTAAGAATGGGCAGTTGAGGAAGAAACTGGTACAGACCACCAGAATTGGTAATGATTAACCAGTATAGATCAATGTCTTGCATGGGGTGATGCTACGTAGTCTAAAACTTTAAAGGGATACTGTCATGGGAAAATTAATCAGTTAATAGTGCTGCTCCAGCAGAATTCTACACTGAAATCCATTTCTCAAAAGAGCAAACAGATTTTTTTATATTCAATTTTGAAATCTGACATGGGGCTAGACATATTGTCAATTTCCCAGCTGCCCCAAGTCATGTGACTTGTGCTTTGATAAACTTCAATCACTCGTTACTGCTGTACTGCAAGTTGGAGTGATATCACCCCCCTCCCCTTTCCCCCCCAGCAGCCAAACAACAGAACAATGGGAAGGTAACGAGATAACAGCTCCCTAACACAAGATAACAGCTGCCTGGTAGATCTAAGAACTACACTCAATAGTAAAAACCCATGTCCCACTGATACTCCTTTAGTTACATTGAGAAGGAAAAACAGCAGCCTGCCAGAAAGCATTTCTCTCCTAACGTGCAGGCACAAGTCACATGACCAGGGGCAGCTGGGAAATTGACAAAATGTCTAGCCCCATGTCAGATTTCAAAATTGATTATAAAAATATCTGTTTGCTCTTTTGAGAAATGGATTTCAGTGCAGAATTCTAATGGAGTAGCACTATTAACTGATGTGTTTTGAAAAAAAAACATGTTTTCTGATGACAGGATCCCTTTAAGGAGCTTTACTAAAAATGAATTGGATCACCTCCTTTATTAATAAAAGAGATCACAGAAGAATGAAGGGAATCTGTTATAAACTGACATCCTAATATAATGTGGTTATTTTCCAATAGCTAGGCAAACACATGTGAGGGTTTATTTCACTAACTGACTTAAATATTTTTGTATGTCAGAAAAATCTCAGTAATGTCAGTGAATGCGATTAATGGAATTCTGAGAAACGTTGCATTTTGGATAAAAAAAAAACTCAAAAGCAAATGTATTCTATTTAATCATTCACCCATCTTCCCTTCTCTTACAGGACGTTGTTCCCAGGTCTAGATGGAAGACTCCTGTCTGATAACCTGCCACCCAAGATTCTAGCAGCACTGAAGAAAGCTTCTACAAGCCGAGGTTAGGACGCATTCTTAGAACCTTCATCTGTCATTTATTGCCACCCGTAGTGCCCCACACTCTACACATTTGAATTACACAATCTGGTGTGATTTTCCAGCCATACCATGTTTGTATGGTACATTTCAATGCTGTTTTCTTACTGACCTTCATAAATATTTCCCAAAGTGTGGGTTGAACAAGTGGGATGTGTGGGAGATCGGAAATTGGGGGTATAGTTCACCCTGGTAATCCACAAATGCTTTATTGCTATGCATTCTGCATTTTATAGTTATGTAACATATCACTGATATGTTACTGATCTAGCTATGTTCATGCAACTGCACAACAAAAAAAAAATTCCATGGACTTCTTCCCTGGAAGTCACAGCCTATACAGAAGTCTCTGGCAGTTACAATCTATACAGTAGTTAACAGCCACTAGCCATGTGGTACTATTGTACAGCAGCTGTTGACTTATAGGGTTTTTACACGAGAATATTAACATAACTTAGACTGACATTTCATCAGATAATATCACACTCAGGAAGAACCAAAATTCCACTCCCCCTTCCAGTCCACTGGCCAAATGTCCTGGTGAAGCATTCTTGACTTAACCCTTTCACCTATTATATTGTAGCACAACAACTCCTTTGGGGATGCGCAGGTATGTTTGATGGATACTTGTGTATTGGAGAATGCTCTGTAAACCTATAACTTTGGATGTGTTTGCTGTGTATATATATGGATATATGGATTCCTTTACCATGCACCTGGGTTAACACAGGAGATGGAGTGCTGTTCTCTACTACATTATTATATATATATATATATATATATATATATATATATATATATATATATATATATATATATATATATATATATATATATATATATTATGTGCTGTTAAAGGGAAAGTATGGTAAAGCTTTATTTTCCATTAAGTGAAACTATAAATTATGAAGGCATAACTAACTGTGTGTATAGAACATTTATTTTATACAAGGAATACTGTCAACAATATTAAAGGCAGAATCACAAAGGAAGGGGAGACATCCTCAGTGATTGTAGTCCCTTACTTTCTTTCCCAGGCCAGCACCGGCCCAATTTAATTTCCATTGTGTGTGCCATGCCACCATATTGTGTGTGCTGGGCATCCCCCCATTTACTTAAATTTGGTGACAGCATTCTTTAAGCAACAGTTATAGCAATTGCTTTTGCTGAGTGATTAGATATCAATAAAAGGAATCATCTCTACTTTTCAGTTTAAGAGAAAAATCTTTAAAAAGCCTTTATAGGTTTGTACATGATTTCCCTTACAGTTAAGCTAACATCAGGAGGATTCAGGAGGACCGTGCTGAAATATGTTTACTAACTGTGTTACTAATAATTATTTCACTGTGTGGTGCTTGCTTCTTAAACTAAACTTCTTCAGATAGTGTTTGTAATTTTAATTTTAAAATTGTTTTTGCAAAAAATAAATGAATGCAGGGGCGTAACTACAGAGAAAGTAGGAGGTATAGGGGGGCCCACGAGGCCCAAATAATGAGCGATTTCAACATATATTGGTAAAACAGGAGAATCTCTGGATATGTTGGGGGCCCTAAAATTAATTTGCTGTGGGGCCCTGTAACATCTAGATACTCCACTGAATGAACATATATGCAATCCAGCAACAAAGTGATAGTAGGAGCACTTACCGGCACACTTTCTTATTTACATAGTAACATAGTAAGTAAGGTTGAAAAATGACACACGTCCATCAAGTTCAACCTTTTTTTTTTTTTTAAATCTGCCTAACTGCCAGTTGATCCAGAGGAAGGCAAAAAAAAACATCTGAAGCCTCACCAATTTGCCTCAGAGGGGGAAAAAATTCCTTCCTGACTCCAAAATGGCAATCGGACTATTCCCTGGATCAACTTGTACTATGAGCTATCTCCCATAATCCTGTATTCCCTCACTTGCTAAACAGCCATCCAACCCCTTCTTAAAGCTTGCTGGGAGCTCAATGATTGAAAATGCCCCTATAGCTTCTGAATACAATTAAGCGAACACAATTCTACCAGTCAGATATAATGCACATCATTGCTAGGGGTTTAATGATTTTAAACAGATGCTGACATCAGAAAATAACCTTTTTTATTATCTATCTTAACACTGTCTTTGAATGCTATTTATAATTTTGCCATAAAAGTGTTTGCCTGGTGCTTTTACATTACCTTTCTTACTACCCTGTTCCTCTATGAAGGGCTGCCATATTTGTGCAGCAGTAGTCCGTTAGCATTAGAAACTCTGACAGGTAAAGAAGGGACAGTCAGGTTGAGGAACTTCAAGTGACAATTACTTACAAAATCAGAACTATCAGCCAAAAAACGATCAACATAACCTACAGGTAACTTTTGATGAAGATTAATATTTTGAAAAGAAAATTTTTAGTGTCAGTATCACTTTAAATGCACTTTAATATTTAGTACACAGTAGGCAGTGTAGGTTGTTATATGAAGGACCTTGAAATGGCACATGAGGTTACATATTTTGGCCAAAATGGACTAACACCACAGTTCTTGTAAAATGTTTTTAAAGGTATTAAGCAGCTACAGTCGATTACATGGAGGGTTAATGTGATGCTTTGCATGACCAAGACCAATACAGGATGTCTCTTATGTGTGCCATAACCAGAGAAATTGTTATTTAATTCTTTTCGAAAAAACTAAAATACCATGTCATTACACTAATGTTCCAATCCTAATCCACTGTAACAGCATGCTTGAGACTTGAGAACATCTACAGTATATATGGTGACTGCACAAAGAATTTAGTAAGGGTATTATGGGGTAAAGGCTTAATTTCAACACTTAATACCGTTCTTAAAAGAGAACTAAACCCTTAATAGCTTGGCCCCCTTCAGCATCCCCCTCCCTCCCGCACCTGGGGAGCACCACTAAATTTCTTCTAAACATCCCTATTTCCTATACCTGTTTTTAAAAGCAGAGTAACACAGTTGGTTGTTGTGGGATATTTGCTCTACTCTAGGTCCTCTTATCAGCGATCGCCGACACCAAGCATGCCCAGTTGAAGCCAGGTCATAATTTACTTCAACTCTATATGCTGCTTTCAGGACATCACAGAGAAGAGGACCTGAAGCAACGCAAGATGGTATCCACCAACACTGTTGCTCCACTGCTTTTTAGGACCAGCTACAGCAAAACTGGCCAGTTTAGAGTGTCCCTATTGAAGAGGAAGGGGCCAAGCTATTAAGTAGAGTTTTAATAGTAACAGTGTTTTAATATATAAACCCATGTACTTTGACCATTTGCTTATTTTTCTTTTGTTACAGGGAGGCCGTGCACTCAACTTCAGCACTTAAATCCTGAACGTGTTGTGAGACTTTTTAAAGAAGTTATGAACACTGTGTGGCCCACAAGGGACCTGGTCGTGAAGTGGCTTCCAGAAAAAGACAAAAAACATCCTCCTGTATCATGGCTTAAAATGATCTGGAAAATTTTATACATTCATTTTCCTGAAGACTTAACATATTTGGAAGATTTGCCCCTTATTCCTACAGTGGAACTGGAAGATGATGTCACATCACTGGAACTCGTTCGCTTGAGGAGTCCTTCCCCTATCATTCTTGATGATATATCTGATTCCCAGCTTACAGAACCTTTACCTGAAATAATTCAAAATCTTGGTGGGATTGTGCTCAAGAGTTTAGATCCTTTCATACAACATCCTCTTCTCAAAAAATATATTCATCCTCCCACACCTAGTGTGCTCCTTCAGATAATGGACAGGATGTCACTGCAGAAACTGTCTAGTCAGATTGCTACACTTACTCCTGGCTATAAAGATGTGTTGAGACGATTTCTTGCAAGCTCAACAGACATTAATGAGAAGGAGAAAAAAATAGTCCAGGAGCTGATGATTTTCCGAAAAATTGAACAGTCAGGCACACAAAAAAATATTTTCATATACTTAAGAGGCTGCAAAGTACTGCATCACAATGCAAGAATCCCACCAAATATAAGGCTTTCTTTTCCAGTAATTGATAGCAGCGATGAAGAAACTATTCGGTTGACAAAGATGTTGAAAGTTGATCAACTAAAAAGCACTGACTGCCTTAAAATGATTTTACAAGACATTGAAAAGGGATTTTACACTGTTGATGAAAGGACCCAAATTATGCTTTGGGTTCTTGAAAATCTGACTTATCTGAAAAATGAAAATTCTGCTACAATTAACTGGCTGGTGCCTCTTAAATTTATACCCATTTCAAGGGACAAACTTGTAGCAGCAAATGAACTTTTTGACCCAGAGGTGGATGTGCTGCAGGATCTCTTTTGTGCTGATGATCAAATGTATTTCCCACAAGCTCCCTTTATAACATCAGATGTACTGCATTCATTAAGACAGATAGGTTTAAAAAATGAATTTCACGTGGTTGAAAAAGACATTATACAGGTGGCAAAGAAAATTGAGCATTTGCATAGTGTATCAGCTGAAAATGAAGAACTTATTTTAAGAAAGTCTAAAACACTGTTAAGCATTTTGAAGAAAGATCAGAAGCGTCTACAGTCTCCAGAAGCAAGAGCTCTGTTAAAGAAGATTAAATGGATTCCTCCTGTCAAATGCCGTCCACCAAATTATCCTAATTCGTTGGTTTGGGTGGGCGATCAATTCAAACTTTATTCTCCTGGAGAAATATGCAATGTTTGTTGTGCTGTTTTAGTTGGTTCTTCTGTTCCACTCGTTGAGAACTTACATGAGAGTATTGAAAAGTCCCTTGGTATTACTAAAGTACCAAACATTGACTCTGTCTTGAAACATTTAAAGGTTGTAGTTGACTGGAACAATTCAAAAACTATAACCGATGAGGACTATTATCAGTTCCAACATATATTGCTGGAAATCTACAGTTTTATGCAGGAATGCCTTGATAAAGGCAAAGATTTGTATAAAGCACTGTCATTTTCTTGGGTCTGGACGGGAAAAACATTTTGTTTCCCAGACCAGGCCATAATAAAATCAGTGCATAGCCTTGACCTTCAACCATATTTGCACAATGTCCCAAACACAATGGTTAAATTCCACAAGCTTTTCAAATTTTGTGGGTCGATTGAACAGCTGACTCCTGAACACATCTTTGTGGTTATAAAAAAAATATTTGAACAAAGTCAGAAAAACACAGATAAAGAGGCAGACAAGCAGAATATTAATATTATGCTCAGCATTATAAGGTGGTTGTATAGTCATCAGGTTTCCACAAATTTAGACATGCCGTTACCTGTCCATTATAACAAAGACCCTTCCAAGCTTATAATGAAGCCTATTCAAGAATGCTGTTATTGCGACATTAAAGTTGATGACCTCAATGATTTGCTCGAAGATTCTGTGGAGCCCATTATTCTGATACATGAAGATATACCAATGAAAACCGCCGAGTGGTTGAATGTGCCTTGCCTAAGCACCAGGCTGATTAATCCAGAAAATATGGGATTTGAGCAATCGGGGCAAAGAGAACCTCTTACAGTACGGATCAAGAACATTTTAGAAGAATATCCTTCAGTATCGGATATTTTTAAGGAACTCCTCCAAAATGCTGATGATGCTTCAGCCACTGAATGTAATTTTATGATTGATATGCGAAGAAACATGGATATAAGGGAAAATCTTCTTGATCCAGGCATGGCAGCGTGTCATGGTCCTGCTTTATGGTCATTCAACAATTCTGAATTTACAGACAGAGATTTTTTAAACATAACAAGACTTGGGGAATCCTTAAAAAGAATGGAAGTAGACAAAGTTGGAAAATTTGGTCTAGGATTCAACTCTGTGTACCATATCACTGATATTCCAATTATTATGAGCAGGGAGTTTATGATTATGTTTGACCCTAATATAAACCATATTAGCAAACATATTAGAGACAAATCTAACCCTGGCATAAAAATTAACTGGAGTAAACAACAGAAGAGACTACGTAAGTTTCCCAATCAGTTTAAGCCATTTTTGGGTGTTTTTAACTGCCATCTGCCACTTTCAGTCGAAGCACCTTACTGTTATAAAGGAACACTTTTCAGACTTTCCTTCAGAACACAGCAAGAGGCAAAA
The DNA here is from genome assembly GCF_017654675.1 of Xenopus laevis. Taxonomy (NCBI): domain Eukaryota; kingdom Metazoa; phylum Chordata; class Amphibia; order Anura; family Pipidae; genus Xenopus; species Xenopus laevis. The sequence goes on from NC_054373.1 coordinate 166,624,311, forward strand.
GTTAGTGAAATCAGCAGTACTTGCTACAATACAGCAGATATCTATACACTTGTGGATGAATTTAGCTTGTGTGGCTACAGGCTTATCCTCTTCACTCTGAATGTAAACTCGATGGTCCTAAAATACTTAAAACCAGAAGAATCGGACCCGACTTTTGCACAACACATAGTGACAATTAAAAAATCTGAATGCTCTTCAAAAACTTTAACAAAACCCACCAGCATTTTGAAGGAAGCTGCAAAAGTAATGCAGGCTTGCAGTACTTCTAAAAAGTATCCTTCCGATATGCCAAAATCTTCATGTATCATACAGATTGTTGTTGAGGAGTTCCATCATGTATTTAGGCGAATAGTTGATCTCCATTCCCCTTTATTTAGAGGTCCAGAAGATGAGCCTGCAGCTTTTTTTGAAATGGCCAAATCTGGACAGACAAAACGAATGACAGAGGAACTACCACAAAAGACCATGGATTCCTCAACATGGCTCATATGTTCTTGCATGGATATTGGAGAAGCATTAAGATTTGCACTGAGTGACAGTGGCAAAAGACTTGGACTTGTGCCTTGTGGTGGTGTTGCAGTGATGCTGTCAGAAAATAAGGATGGCAAATGGACCGTAAAACCTTTTTCCAGTAATGTTGGAGAGATTTTCTGCTATTTACCTCTTCGAATCAAAACTGGGTTGCCACTTCACATTAATGGATGCTTTGCTGTTACTTCAAACAGGAAAGAAATCTGGAAAACAGATACCAAGGGAAGGTGGAATACAATATTTATGAGGCATGTCATTGTTCGGTCTTACCTAGAGGCATTGTGTGTTTTACGTGATATGTCAGTTAGTGGTGAGCTACTTAACTACAACTACTACTCCGTATGGCCTGATCCTGACTATGTGCATGATGACTTCTCTGTAATTTGCCAAGGAATCTATGAAGACATTGCCAAAGGGAAAGGCAAAGACCGCATGAAAGTGTTTTCTGATGGATCCTCTTGGGTTGCCATGAAACATGTAAGATTTCTAGATGACTATTTACTTAAAAGGCAAGATATTGGACCAGCAGCTTTCCAGATATTCTTAAAGTACTTAAAACAAACTGGTCAGAAAAATCTTTGCGCTGTAGAGCTTCCCTCTTGGGTAAAACTTGGTTTTGAAGAGGCAGGGTGTACAGATGTGCTACTTGATAACACATTCTCTGAAAGACAGTTTTTTTCAGAAGTATTTTTTCCACACATTGAGGAAATCAAGCCAGAGTTGAGGGATCCTTTAATGCTTTTTGTATTAAATGAAAGGATACAGGTGTATGGGGAAATTCTGAAAGTTACACCATGTATTCCATGCTCCAGTGATAGTCACCATTTAGTTGTACCTTCAAGATTAATACACCCAGAAGGCAGAGTTGCAAAATTATACTATGAAAGTGATGGTAGATTTCCTTTTGGAACCAATCAGAATTATCTGAATCCAGTTGTGCTGGTAAAACTTGTTCAGCTGGGCATGGTAAAAGATGACATTTTGTGGGAAGACTTAATTGAACGCATTGAATCAATTGCCGAAATAAATACTATTGATCATACTGCTGCTTGTGTACGAAGCAATATTATTCTAAGTTTAATTGATGAAAAACTTAGATTCAGAGATCCAAAAGCCAAAGAATTTTGCACAAAATGTCAGACCTCTACATTTTTGCCATTTTTAACAAAACCAGTGGGATTCTCTTTAAACTGGAAAGGAAGTGACTTTAAGGTTGAAGAAATGTTTTCAGCTACTGATCTCTACACAGTTGAACACCAAGATACAGTCTGCCTTTTGAAACCCATTCTTAATGAAAACTCCCCTTCTTTTAAGGGTTGTGGGCCGATATCATTGGCTGTCAAGGAGTTCCTGGGTCTGTTGAAGAAACCGTCCTCTGAACTGGTGATTGCTCAACTAAATGAAGTTGCTAAATATTCAGATGGAATCACTCTGTATCAAGAAAATATAACAAACTCCTGTTATAAATTTCTCAATGAATCAGTGTTGCAGAGTGATGCAGCAAAGTCTTCGATTGTTGCAAAGCTAAAAACCTCAGACTTTATTCTTATTGAGACTATATATGTGGGTCTAGAGAAAGTTTCCTTCCAGCTGAATTTTGATGCAGCACCGTACCTTTTTCAGTTGCCTAACAAATACAAAAATAATTTTAGGGAACTTTTTGATAGTGTAGGTGTAAAACATACTTATGCCATGGAAGATTTTGCATCAGTTCTTGAAAATATTAAGAATAAAAGCAATGGAGGAAAAATTACAGAAAATGATTTTCAGCTTTGTAGAAGAATAATTAATGAAGGAATATGGGGACTTATTCGTGAGAAGAATCAAGAATTTTGTGAAAAAAATTATGGGGAAATACTTCTGCCAGATTCAAATCTCAATCTTGTTCAGGCAAAATCCTTATGCTATAATGATTGTCCATGGATACGGGTGAAAGATACTTCTGTAAAATATTGCCATTCTGATATTCCAAGAGAGGTTGCTGTAAAGCTTGGGTCAATACCAAAAAGGCATAAAGCATTGGAAAGATATGCTTCTAACATCTGTTTTAATGCACTTGGAACAGAATTTGGACAGAAAGAAAAACTTACCAGTAGAATTAAAAGCATTCTGAATGCTTACCCATCGGAGAGAGAGATGCTAAAGGAACTTCTTCAAAATGCAGATGATGCAAAAGCAACAGAAATATGCTTTGTTTTTGATTCCAGACACCACCCAACAGACAGAATATTTGATGAAAAGTGGGCACCTTTGCAAGGACCTGCATTGTGCGTATATAACAACCAGCCATTTACTGATGATGATGTAAGAGGAATACAAAACCTTGGAAGAGGCACAAAAGTGGGGAATCCATGTAAAACAGGGCAGTATGGCATTGGATTTAATTCTGTGTATCATCTTACTGACTGCCCTTCTTTTATCTCATCCAATGACATTATCTGTATCTTTGATCCTCATGCAAGGTATGCCCCTGGAGCAACATCTCTGAGCCCTGGTCGCATGTTCAGAGATTTAGATGCTGATTTCAGAACACAGTTTTCAGATGTATTAAATCTATATCTTGGTAAGCATTTCAACCTGTCAAATGCCACCATGTTTCGGTTTCCTCTTCGAGATGCAGAAATGGCAAAAAACTCAGAGATTTCTCCTGTCCCCTCCTCGGACAGAATGGTTCAGAATCTCCTTGACAAGTTACGTACAGATGGAGCGGAGCTTCTCATGTTTTTGAATCACATGGAAAAAATTTCTATTTGCGAAATAGAGAAAAGCACTGGAGTTCTAAAAGTGTTGTATTCAGTAAAAGGGAAAATCACTGATGGCGACAGGTTAAAGAGGAAACAATTTCATGCATCTGTAATTGAAAGTGTAACTAAGAAAAAGCAACTAAAAGATATTCCAGTGCAACAGATTACATACACAATGGACATTGAAGATTCTGAAGGCAATCTTACCACATGGTTAATCTGCAATCGCTCAGGCTTCTCCAATATGGAAAGAGTGTTAAAGAGTGTTATATCTGCACACAAGAATGAAGACATTACTCTGTTCCCTCGTGGTGGCGTTGCAGCATGCATTACTCACAATTATAAAAAACCATACCGAGCTTTTTGTTTCCTTCCACTATCCCTTGAAACTGGTCTTCCCTTTCACGTCAATGGACATTTTGCATTAGATTCTGCAAGACGTAATCTGTGGCGGGACGATGATGGCGTTGGTGTAAGAAGTGACTGGAACAATAGCTTGATGACTGCATTAATAGCTCCTGCTTATGTTGAGCTCTTGATTCAGTTAAAGAAAAGATATTTCCCTGGCACAGACCCAACAATTTCTATTCTGCACAACACACCGATACATGTTGTAAAGGACATTTTGAAGAGATTTTTGTCATTTTTTCCAGTTAATAGACTAGATTTGCAACCTGATTGGTACTGTCTTGTTAAATCAGTGTACTCTTGCATTCATGCCGACTCTAAGCGTCTTTTGCCGGTTGTAAGAGCTCCAAATGTTGATGGATCAGACATGCAGAGTGCGGTCATCATTACATGGGTCACTATGACTGCAGCAAACTCTAACAGAGCATTTTTTGACAATTTGCTGCAAGATGAATTGCACCACATGAAAACCGTAGAATACAACATAACCACCCGCAAGACAGTAGCTGAAAATGTTTATAGACTTAAACACCTGCTTTTGGAGATTGGATTCAACTTAGTTTACTACTGTGATGAAACAGCAAACCTTTATTACTGCCTTGTTGATGCCGGCATCCCTGTTACCTATGCAACACCTGCCGATGTCCGTAAGTTTTTAATGACTTTTTCCTCTCCTGACACATGTTGCCATATTGGAAAATTACCATGCCGTCTTCAGCAAACAAATCTGAAATTGTTTCATAGTCTAAAGCTTCTAGTAGACTATTGCTTGAAAGATGCAGAAGAATGTGACATCCAGATTGAAGGTCTGCCACTTTTAATTACACTCGACAATGTTCTGCAGATGTTTGATTCCAAAAATGCCAAATTTCTAACAACATACCATGAATTAATTCCATCCCGCAAAGATTTGTTCATGAACACTCTGTATTTACGATATACTCATATTTTGCTCTCATCGAAAGTAGCCAAGGTGTTTGACATTAACAGCTTTGCTGATTTGCTCTCATCGGTGCTGCCAAGAGAATATAAAACGAAAGTCTTTGTTCAATGGAAAGAAAATTTTGCAAGTGAATCTTGGCTTAAAAATGCGTGGCACTTTATCAGTGAATCCATTAGCAACAAAGAAGAACAGACAGATGTGACTACGGTATTTGACACAGTTGTTGAGACACTAAAGGATTGGGCTTTACTTCCAGGTATAAAGTTCACGCCATCATCTAGTAATCTCATTGTTCTAGAATGTGAAGTGCTGCTGCCATTTAGTCTGATGCATATTGCAATTTTCCCAAATGCACAGAGTGATAAAGTGTTCCATACCTTGATGAAAACAGGGTGCATCCAGCTTGGACTAAATAAAATGTGTTCCAAAGACAATATCTTGCTTCCTCTACTTTCAGGGCACAGTGCCAATATAGATAATCCATTAAGCATCCTCAAAGCTATCCAACATATGATTCAGACGTCGTCATTTAGAACAGAAAAATTAGCAGAGAGCGACTTTGATGCACTGTTAATGTATTTTAACTGCAATTTAAATAATTTGATGTCTGAGGAATCTGTTAGCATTTTGAAGTTACTTCCATGCTTCAAATCTATAAGTGGAAGGTTCATAACCCTTTCCAAATACAGCACTTGTTATGTACTTACAAAAAGTATGCCTTCAGTTGAAGTAGATAAATGGTCATATTCTTCTTCATATGCTTTTCTTGAGGAAAAAGTACACTTAAAGGAATTGTACAGTGTTCTTGGATGTGTCCCAGTGGATGACTTAGACATTTACTCAATGCACCTTCTGCCAAAATTTGAAAATTTGTCTTACAATGCTAAACTGGAGCACTTGATTTACCTTAAAAATCGATTATGTAGCATTGAAGAGACATCTGTACTGAAAGAGCAATTGTTTGCCCAACTCGAAGAACTTGCCTTCATACATGATGCTAGCAATCGTCTTAAGCCTGCAAAGCATTTCTACGATAGGTCTGTAAAGGTTTTTGAAGTAATGTTGTCTGAGAAATTATTTATACCTCTAGATTTCTTTAAAAGACTGGAACATATTACAAAACCAAAAAACCAAGCTGCTTTTCTCACAACATGGATCAATTTTCTTCGGAAAATAGGACTAAAGTACATGATTTCCCAGCAACAATTATTACAGTTTGCTAAAGAAATTGGCATGAGAGCGAACACAGAAAACTGGACCAAAGAAGTGCTTCAAAACACTGTAGATGTAATTCTTTATCATGTCTTCCAGGAAAGGACTGATTTGTTGTCAGGGAACTTTTTAAAGGAATTGTCTTTAATTCACTTTTTATGTCCTGAAAGGGCACCTGCAGAACTTGTAAGATTTCATCCTCAGTATCAAGAAATAAATGGTACACTCCCTTTAATACGGTTCAGTGGAGCACAAGTGAATCCAAAGTTCAAGCAAACAGATGTTATGCAATTACTTTGGACATCTTGTCCTATTCTTCCAGAAAAAGCAACACCGTTGACTATTAAGGAACAAGAAGGAAGTAGCCTTGGCCCACAAGAACAACTGGAACAAGTCTTAACAATGCTGAATGTAAATATGGATCCATCACTTGACAAAGTTATAAACAATGGTAGAAACATATGCAACATAACAGCAGTGGATGATGAAATGGTCAAGACAAGATCAAAGGTTTTAAGGAGTATTTATGACTTTCTTAGCACAGAGAAAAGGGAATTCAAGTTTCAGCTAAGAGGGATTGCCTTTATAATGGTTGAAGATGGATGGAAACTTCTGAAGCCTGAGGAGGTTGTAATTAATCTTGAATATGAGGGTGACTTCAAACCTTACTTATACAAACTGCCTTTAGAGCTTGGAACATATCATCAGTTGTTTAAGTATTTAGGCACTGAGGATGTTGTTTCAACAAAACAGTATGCTGAAGTGCTAAGTCGAATATTCAAGAACTCTGAAGGAAAACAACTTGACCCAAATGAAATGCGCACAGTCAAAAGGGTTGTTTCTGGCTTACTCAAAAGCCTCCAAAATGATTCAGCGAAGGTGCGCAGTGACTTTGAAAATGCCCGTGATATTGCTCTTTATTTGCCAAGCCAAGATGGAAGACTAGTAAAATCAAGCATTCTAGTGTTTGACGATGCACCACATTACAAAAGCAGAATTCAAGGAAATATTGGCGTTCAAATGCTTGTGGATCTCAGTCAATGTTACATGGGAAAAGACCATGGCTTCCATACAAGAATTATAATGCTTCTTCCACAGAAGTTAAGACCTCGTCTACTTAGTAGCATCCTTGAAGAACAACTTGATGAAGACACACCCAAATCATGTCAGTTTGGAACACTTTGTTCTCTACAGGGAAGGCTGCAATTGCTTTTATCTTCTGAACAGTTTATCACAGGGCTTATAAGAATCATGAAGCATGAAAATGACAATGCATTTTTAGCAAACGAGGAAAAAGCCATAAAACTTTGCAAAGCATTACGAGAAGGCTTAAAGGTGTCCTGTTTTGAAAAATTACAAACAACTTTGAGAGTAAAAGGATTTAATCCAATACCCCACAGTAAAAGTGAAACCTTGGCATTTCTGAAGAGATATGGACATGCAGTGATATTGCTTTACATACAGCATTCAGACAGCAAAGATATAAATTTTTTGTTAGCACTGGCAATGACCTTAAAATCTGCAACAGACAATCTAATTTCTGACACATCATATTTAATTGCCATGCTAGGGTGCAATGACATATACAGAATCAATGAGAAGCTTGACAGCCTGGGTGTAAAGTATGACTCTTCGACTGAGCAATCAAAGCTTGAACTTCCCATGCCTGGTACACCTATTCCTGCAGAAATCCACTATACCTTACTCATGGATCCAATGAATGTTTTCTATCCAGGGGAATATGTTGGCTATTTAGTGGATGCTGAAGGAGGGGATTCATTTGGCACCTATCAACCAACATATACATATGCCATAATTGTTCAAGAGGTTGAAAGAGAACATGATAACTCAGGCTCCATGGGTAAGTTTTACCAGATTGACATTGGATACAGTGAATACAAGATTGTAAGTTCTCTTGATTTGTACAAGTTTTCTAGACCAGAAGAGACTGTTAACAATAAAGATAGTGCCCCTTCAACCCCAACAAGCCCAACAGAATTTCCACCTCCTGGTCCTAGAACTGTACCAGCTGGTAAAGAAAGTAATAAAACATCATCATCTGCCAGGCATCAGTCACCCAAAAAGATGAAATTAAGTTCTTTGCCTGAAATACTTAGGGAAGTTACCACAGTTATGGAACAGGCTTGGAAACTGCCTGAAACTGAAAGAAAGAAAATTATCAGAAGACTTTACCTTAAATGGCACCCTGATAAAAATGCAGAAAACCTTGACATTGCAAATGAGGTTTTCAAACACTTGCAAAATGAAATCAACAGGCTAGAAAAACAGGCCTTTGTTGATCTAAATGCAGACAGAAGTTCAAGAAGAACATTCACGACTACATCAACAAGATTTCAATCCGAAAAATCTTCATTTCAAAGGTTTTACACATCTTGGAATCAAGAGGCAACGAATCACAAGTCGGAGCGACAACAGTACAAAGAAAAGTTTTCATCTACCACAAGCACATATGACTCAAAGCGCTTCTTCGTTCCACCCACATTTAAATCTGTTGGTAACCCAGTAGAGGCTCGGAGGTGGCTAAGGCAAGCCAGGGCTAATTTTTCTGCTGCAAGAAATGATATGCACAAAAATGCCAATGAGTGGGTGTGCTTTAAGTGCTATCTCTCAACCAAGTTAGCCTTGATTGCAGCAGACTTTTCAGTCAGAGGAAAGTCCGACAAAGATGTAAAGCCAACTGCACTTGCTCAAAAAATAGAGGAGTACAGCCAGCAACTTGAGGGTCTAGCTAATGATGTTCAGACTTTAGAAGCTTATGGAGTTGATGGCTTAAAAACTCGCTATCCTGACCTGCTTCCTTTTCCACAGATTCCAAACGACAGATTTACATCAGAGGTTGCAATGCGGGTAATGGAATGCACAGCTTGTATAATAATAAAACTTGAAAATTTTATACAAAATAAGTAATAATTGTGTAGCTTTTTAGAAGGTTTAATTTTCAAAAAAAAAGTGTCATTTAGAGGATCTAGAGGATGCATAGTGTTTGTATAGGTCAGCAAAGTTCCTTTATAACATGGAAACAAGAATGTAAATCAGTAATTGGTTAGATCTCTATTTTAAAGATTGGTATACTGCAAAACCCTAAAATGATAGCTTGTGTGCTTCACAAATTTGTTGGGTATGAAGAAAAAGGTACGCAATAGTAACTAACCATAAACAAGAGATTTCTCTCATAGTCTCATGTTCTTTTACCATTTGCATAGTGGAATAATTTGCACAGTTTAGCACATTGGCGTAATAAATTATGTAAGATTTTTTGGGGAATACTCCCTTCATTATCAACCTTTGTTACATCACATCCAGGTTTATCAAAATTCGTATATTTGAGTTCTCTTTCATTCGAAAAAACTCGTAAATTCTCCAATGTGCGCATATCTAAGAATAGACTGAAAAGCAGTGAAATCACATTCTACCCTGCCATAGTTTGAAATAATCGGTAACACTCAATTTGAAAATTAAGGGGATTTGCCAGCTTTTAGATGCTAAATTTCTTTATCTTTTGAATTTTTTAGGACTTAATAAATTTTAAAAATGTAGTTTTGGAAATTCAGAATTGCAAGCGTTGCCGCAACAATCGCAGTTAAAACTGAAACTCTAATGTTTATAAAGCTGGCCATTATGGTAGTTTAACTTATTTAAAGTCCTTAAGTGATTTTACATTTTTGAAGTGCTATCTTATCCAGAACGTTTGATCACTTCTTAGAAAAATATAGTTTTGGGGTATATGCTATCTTATACAGGTGTTATGTATAAATTATAAACATGCACAGTATCTTACTTGAAACATTTTTTGTGCATTTCAACCATGGTAAAAATTTACATTAAAACATCCAAACAAAGCTTTTTAGCATAACACAACAATGCAGTGTCTCCCCCCGGTCAGCCTCATGTCAGCCACTCCCTCCTGACACGTTTTGCACAGGAGTTTGATCACTTCTATTTAGGAACAGTTATCCAAACTATGTGGCCCATTTATCAAAATTCGAGTTTGAGTTTGATCACGGTTGTTGAAACCAAATATTTTCTGAAACCTCGAATAGTCATGATTTATGTATCAAAGCTTATTGATAATGAATGGAACAATGTGATTTTCACTGGTGTTACCTGCAAAAAAGTGCAAATATTGCATTTGCGGTTTTTTTTTCTTGCCTTTTGCAGCGTTAATAAATTGGATTCTACAGAAATAAAGGCAGTTTCCTACATTATGACAGCACCATGGCCAGAGATGATTGGTTAAAAACCAAGTAACACTGATCAAAATGCTTTGGGTGCCATAACTTTATTTCCTCCACCAATTTGAGATTTACTGAATAAGTCCTCTTGTTTTAAAACACTTTGTTAGCCTTAACGCTAAATGTATAATGTAAATAAAAGAGCTATAAAATATTAGATGTATATAAAAATGAATGTCAGTTATCGTGCAGACAATTAAAAACGCACTTTATTTAACCAAAAGCTGAGCAGCACAGTAGACAATCCCTTCCACCTTCTTAGATTCCAGGACATACTCCGACTTCAGTATTGTCATAGAGGCAAGTGTGAAGCTTTAAGCCAGGAAAGCACATTTCTTCCAGTTGTTTTCCATACACATAATGCTCTGAAATCAGCTAGATCTGGTTGAATCTTCATGCAGAACAAATGACAGTTATACTGTCTTATAACTCAGCTTCATCATAGCACATCATTGTTGACTATTACCCTTGCTTTGTATCTGCTATAGCTTTTTATACGGTGTATATTCTTAATTTTCATTGCAAAAATCTGCTTTGTTACACCATGTTTTTTTAACCATGTAATGAGGATAAATTACTGTTAATAATTTTAAGACATGCACTGAAACTGAATATTTTCAGTTGTTTCAACAGATGCTGGAGCCTTAATTATCTGACTTGTTTTGTACCCAGAACAAAATGTGTAAAAGGTCTGTAGATGATTTTAAGTTATACTTGTCATTTTTGGTCAGAGGTGAAATACACTCCAGGTTTTGCTGAATTTCTTTTTAATACATGCCTTACAATGCTTTGTTTCATCAGTACTGATCATTTGTAATAAAAAAACACTTGTGGAAAAACAAGCACTTTGCATTTTAGTTATGAATTTGGTGCTTTTGTTTATGTGCAACTGTGGTGCCTCATAAATAAACCGAAATACAACAGTACATTGTGAAATTATATTCTGTTGTGGGTTGCGTTGAAATGATCTTTAATTTCTTAACAGACTCTTTAGCTCTGTGTTATGTTTGGAGTGCACTGCAAATAAGTGGGCCAAAGAGTATTTGCCCAGGGCAATTTCGCAGAGATGACGGGCACTGGGCAGTGGGTTCCCATCAATGAAATAGTTGTCCTGGGCCTGCTGGTACCTTAAAGTAGCCCTGGATAATATATATAGTGTATAAAGTACCCCCTCTTGTAAAATATAAGGATATTATAAGTTACCGAGGAGTTTCATGACCATATAAAAACACGAGGCCGAAGGCCGAGTGTTTTTATACAGGTCATGGAACTCTGAGGTAACTTATAATATCCTCATATTTTACAACTGGGGGTACTTTATTTATTATAATACACAAATTTCAATGAGTCATGTGACTGAAATGACATCAGAACTCACCGTTTATAACTGATGACATCAGAACTCACCGTTTATAAGGATATAATTTACAAGATATTCATGGCTTTTGTGTATTATACAGGGATATTTACTAAAGTCATATGTGTCTCTGTGTACTGTAGTTGAACTAAACTGTGCTACTTCTTATGGGCATATCTAGTATCGGTAAATCTAAAAAAAAAAAAAAAAGAAAATCTAAAATGGGCAAATAAACAGTTTTGTAGGCATGCATGGAACCAATCATTTTTTCAATTTAACCAAATACTGAACCTTTATTTCCAGATTCACATTTAGAGAAAAGAGAAAAAAAACTGCAGTATCTGAACAAATTTGAAATCCAAGAACATTTGAATTTAAAGGACAATTTTTCCCCCCCAAACTCTATAATTGTGAGTTATCGTTCGAAGAAAACTCAAATGATAAGATGGCAATGGAAGTTATATTTTCAAAATGTATAGCTATTTTCAAATGTGAGATTTTGCAGACTCGTTAAACATAGTTGAATGAGACTTTAGTGCAGTGTTATTTTCCCAATGTACTAGGACAGGAATAGGCTACAAAATTAGTTTACATTATAATTATGATTTATTTTAACTAGAATATAAAGTGGGGGAACTTGAAATGAACTTTTTGGGAATGTTACAGGTATATACAATTTCAGATGTGGGAACATTTAGCCAATAGCTAATAGTCATAATATGTATATACAGTCATATGAAAAAGTTTGGGAACCCCTCTTAATTTTTTGGAGTTTTGTTTATCATTGGCTGAGCTTGCAAAGTAGAAACTTCCTTTTAATAAATAACATGCCTTATGGAAACAGTAGTATTTCAGCAGTGACATAAAGTGCACAAATTTGGGCACCCCAACAGAGATATTAAATCAATACTTAATTGAGCCTCCTTTTGCAAATGTAAGGGCCTCTAGACACCTCCTATAGCATTTGGTCAGTGTCTGGATTCCGGATGGAGGTGTTTTTGACATTTGTCCATATAAAATCTCTCCAGTTCAGTTAAATTTGATGGCTGCCGAGCATGGACAGTTTGCTTCAAATCAACCCATAGATTTTCCATGATATTCAAGTTGGGGGACTGTGACAGCCATTCCAGAATATTGTACTTCTCCCTCTGCATAAATGTCTTTGTAGATTTGGAAGTGTGTTTAGGGTCATTGTCTTGTTGGAATATCCAACCCCTGCGTAACTTCAACTTTGTGACACAATGCTTGAACATTATCCTGAAGAATTTGTTGATATTGGGTTGAATTTGTCCGACCCTCGACTTTAACAAGAGCCCCAGTTCCTGAACTAGCCACACAGCCCCACTGCATGATGGAACCTCCACCAAATTTGACAGTAGGTAGCAGGTATTTTTTTGGTTCTTCCGCCATGTTAAGCGTTTTTTGTTATAACTACATTTTTGTCTCATCAGTCCAAAGCACTTTGTTCCAAAATGACTGTGTCTTGTCTAAATGAGCTTTTGCATACAACAAGTGACTCTGTTTGTGGTGTGAGTGCAGAAAGGGCTTCTTTCTCATCACCCTGCCATACAGATATTCTTTGTGCAAATTGCGCTAAATTGTAGAAAGATGTACAGATACACCATCTGCAGCAAGATGTTCTTGCAGGTCTTTGGAGGTGATCTTTGGGTTGTCTGTAACCATTCTCACAATCCTCCCATATGCCGCTCCTGTATTTTTCTTGGACTGCCAGACATGGGTTTTACAGGAACTGTGCCTGTGGCCTTCCATTTCCTGATTACATTCTTTACAGTTGAAACTGACAGTTTAAACCTCTGAGATAGCTTTTTGTAGCCTTCCCCTAAACCATGATATTGAACAATCTTTGTTTTCAGACCTTTTGAGAGTTGCTTTGAGGAACCCATGCTGTCACTCTTCAGAAGAGAGTCAAACAGAAACACAACTTGCAATTGGCCACCTTAAATACCTTTTCTCATGACTGGACACACCTGCCTATGAATTTCAAGGCTTAACGAGCTAATCCAACCAATTTGGTGTTGCCAGTAATCAGTATTGAGTAGTTACGTGCATTCAAATTTGCAAAATTACAAATTTTTGAACAGCCAATTTTTCACATTTGATTTAATTTCATACAACTGAATACTGCTTCACTAAAAATCTTTGTTCAGAAAACGCACCAGTACTCAGATGTTCCTGGGTAATGAAAAACATACTACTGTTATCTTTTTTATTGAAAGTGGAGTAAATTATTATGCAGGCTGAGACTGTATATATTGTATATTTTGTGAAGGTGGAAACAAGCTTTGTGCGAGTTCTAGCTACGATAAATTCTCTCACTAAAAGCATGATAGTTTACGTAATTGTCACAACACCAAGGGGCAGATTTATCAAGGGTCGAACTTCGAAGTGGAAAATACTTCGAAATTCGACCATCGAATAGAATCCTCCGGCATTCGAGTGGGAGGATTTTATTCATCGTACGATCGTATTCCGATCGTAGTATGATTTTATCATACGATCGTACGATTTTCCTTCTATACCCAAAAATTAGAAATATGCTCTGGCAGGTCCCCATAGGCTAACATAGCACTTCGGCAGGTTTAAGTTGGCGAAGTATTGAAGTCGAAGTTTTTTTAAAGAGACAGTACTTCGATTATCGAATGGTCAAATATTCAAGCGATTTTTACTTCGAAGTCAAAGTAAATTCGAAGTCATAGTATCCTATTCGATGGTCGAAGTATCCAAAAAATCACTTTGAAATTCGAACTTTTTGTACTTCGAAAATTCACTCGAACTTAGTAAATCTGCCCCCAAGTGCCTGTATCACACATTCCTTATTGTATTACTGTTATAATTGCAGAAACTGCTACAGGTTAAATCCCACCCTGGGGGAAATGACATAGGCTAAAGTAGGCCCTTATTAGTTAACTGGAACTTGAATGGATAAAGTCAAGCCAACACAAACAAAACCTCTATTTATAAAGCAGAAGTCCGAGTCTGTGAATATGTCGGGTTGTACCGGCCCAGTCTAAGGCTCGATTTTTCCAGCAGTCCCAGGATGTCCTGCGAGGCCCAGAGCCAGAGTGAAAATCACCAAGTCTCCCATGTAAAGATACTTGTGCCTAAACGCCGAGGTTGAAGAGACCAAATGGCTGTTGGAGCCCAGTTACATTCTGACAGTTACAATGTCAATACATACTGTACATGCACAACTGATCATCTATTGGTGCCTAAAATATTTTGTTCTAGGGCCCAGTAAATTCTAGTTACCCCACTGAGAACAAGTGCGTGACTGTACAAACCACTGACTCGTGCTGTACAACTTCTGAAAGCCGAATGTTTCTAGCCAACGTGGTGGAGAACTGATAATGGAGGCCAGTGTTGACCACTCATAGTTTTTTAAGGACAAGGAAAGGCAAAAAAATAAAATCCCATTTTTACTTTAATGAAAAAGAAACCTATATCCAATATAGTTTAATTAAAATATGTGTACCGTTTTTATAAGAAACCTGACTGTATGTAGTGAAATTCCCCCTTAATTTACTGTTGTGGATAGCAATTGTCAGATGGTCCCTAACTGCTGAGCAGGGAAACAATCATACTTACTGTATGAACAGCAGGGGGAGCCCCCGCCTTACTTCCCAGCCATGCAGAACTCAAGCAGCTTTGTTGGTTTCCTTGTAGAGCAGTCGGTGACTGTGTAGAGATATGTATTGGATTTTATTTTTGCCTTTACATCCCCTTTACTGTTTCCAACTCCAGCTGCAGGGACAAAGATCATGGAGCCAGATTTAAACAGATAAACTGGGATTCAATTTGGAGGATACTTTGCTGCAGCCACTGGTTCTGCAGAGTTGCAGAAAGTTTGTATTAAAGGACATGTAAACCCTATAAACCCTTACCATGTTTTTAGGTTGGGCACATATTCCCCACACAAAATGCATCATTGTCTCTGTATTGGGGCAGGTAGTATCTGTATCCCCTCCGTTAGCCTGCACTGTAGTGTTTTCCTGAATTCAAGATGTGCTTCAACCAGGCGGCCATTATCGGCTACATCATCATTTATATTTGCATATCCAGCCATGCCTGATGACCTTGCTCAGAAGTTTGTTTTGGTAATGTAACTTTATCAGCAAATATGTGTAATCCTACTCACTCCTACATGTAATCCCGATCACTCATATGCATAATCCCACTAATGTCTACATGTAATCCCACACACTATGTATAATCAGACTCATACTCATAATCTCACTCATATGCATAATCCCACTCATACTCACAATCCCACTCATTCATATGCATAATCCCACTCATACCTGTAATCCCACTCACTCATACCTGTAATCCCACTCACTCATACATGTATGAGTGATATAATGCATATGAGTGGGATTATGCATGTGAGTGAGTGGGATTATGCATGAGTGAGTGGGATTACATGTATGAGTGGTATTATGCATATGAGTGTTCAGGATTATGTATGAGTGAGCGGGAATGTGCATGAGTGAGTGGGATTATGCATGAGTGAGCGGGATTATGTATGAGTGAACAGGATTATGTCAGATTATACACGAGTGAGTGGGACTATGCATGAGTGAGTGGGATTATGTATGAGTGAACAGGATTATGTCAGATTATACATGAGTGAGCGGGATTATGCACAAGTGAGTGGGACTATGCATGAGTGAGTGGGATTATGTATGAGTGAACATGATTATGTCAGATTATACATGAGTGAGTGGGATTATGCACGAGTGAGTGGGATTATGAATGATGAGCAGGATTATGCATGAGTGAACAGGATTATGTCAGATTATACATGAGTGAGTGGGATTATGCACAAGTGAGTGGGATTATGCATGAGTGAGCGGGATTATGCACGAGTGAGCAGGATTATCCAGGATTGGTACTCATGGCAGGGATATCACTCATTACTCATGAAAGATGTATGGTACATACTGTACTACATACAGTGACTAAATGCCAGCTCTGCAATGCAAAGGCATTTACAGCTTGAATCTTAGGTGTGAACAATGCAGGGGCGAGTTAATCTGAGTACTGATAACTTTTAAAGCTTGCGCTAGGTAAGCAATAGAAGCCAGACTTTAATGGGGGGGCTACATGCCACCATCAGTTCAGAGGATCGCTGTGGAGCGCTGATCAAAGCATACAGGTGTCCAGCATCTTTAATAACAACTCGGCATTATTCAGACGCACTTAAGGATTACATTACAACGGTGAGTGTGTGCCTACTCCTATTTCCGGCCCTGGCCAGTTTTACGGTTCTTGCCCTGCCACCCAAATGGCTAGAGAAGGGGCAGGTAAAGCATTTAAACTCCTGTCCCATCTAAAAGGTCCACCCTGACGTCATGGAGAAGGGGAAGAAGAATTCAAGGGCACACCCCACTGGTTAGGAACGGTCTATCAGAATTTACCAACACCAACATTTTGTAAATAAATGAATTCTGTAAACAGTGAAAGTTGCTGAATCCTACTGAAACTTCTTTTCAGTTCTTAATAAACAGGAACCTGCATTTACAGAGACTTGAATACAGAGCGGCAATACATGGACAATATCAATTTGTGTTTAGAATTTGTAATGGATCTAGAGTTGAGCAACAGAGACACCTGCCTAGGGCACAGGGAAAGGGAGGGGCAAGGGATGTAATTTCATGTTTATTTAGATTTATTACAGTTTTTTGCCCAGACCTTTATAAAATAACTACTACTGGTATGGGATCTGTTATCCGGAAACCTGTTATCCAAAAAACTTCGAATTATAGAAAGGCAGTCTCCCACAGACTCCATTTTATTCAAATAATCCAAATTTTTAAGAATCATTTCCTTTTTCTCTGTAATAATAAAACAGTACCTTGTACTTGATCCAAACGAAGATATAATTAATCCTTATTGGAAGCAAAACCAGCCTATTGGGTTTATTTAATACTAGACATTAAGCCCGTTAAATTAACGGGCGCTAGAACATATGTAGTCAAACATTTATAAAAACAGAATTGTTCTAGTCTAAAAAAAATTTGCCAGAGACGGTCTGTGGGGCACATGCGCAGTAGCGCAATCCCACGGACACAGGGACTGGACGCAGAGACACTTCAACTTTATTATATTGGATTTACATGTTTCTCTAGTAGACTTAAGGTTCTATGGTGTTCCATTCCTCTTGGCCGAAGGTTTGTGGCTTGTGTACAGTGGTGAGCTCTACTGATCATAGATTTGGGGTATTTAATTTGAATATTTGCATGAAATGTTTACCTTGGTGTCCCACCTGCACCTGAACACCCCTCTTATAAACCTGGCTCTAGGAATGAGTATATGTCGCATGAAATCTCTTTGCACTTATTGCAATAAAGAATCAGCTAAAATAAAGATGCAGATAAATGACATTTAGTGTAATGATCTGCAGGTGGCAGCAAATGCATAGCAATCCTCAGACTGCACCTTACTAAAGGCTACAGAGAAGAAATACTGTTTTCCTGAGTTACAATTCCCACTGTATATTAAAACTATAAGATAACTCATTTTAGAATTATGTATTTATCTGTGTATATGAGGTTTTTCTAGTTAGTCCTATCTCATTTTAGCAACTTAATATACAGTTGTGGCTGGTGTTTGATATACAGTACTTTAGCACTACTGAATGGGTACCCAGGTAAGAGGTGGGAAAGGCATCTCTGTAATCATTTCTTTTTATAATGTATGCATTTTGATGGTCATTTTCTTTTAATTAGACTCCTTTTATGCCGACCTGGATAGAATTGTGGGGTGACATTGCCACGCTCAGGTTATAGGTGTTTATAACTACATACTGAGTCAGACTGGCCGACTGGGTTACCAGAGGAATCCTGGTGGGCTGTGGGATTGTCTGTTCACCCGGATATCATGGAGTAGGGCAAGGAGGATTCAAAGACACAACCTGCTGGTTAGCAACGTTCTATTAGAACCTATAATCCTGAAAGTTCCCCAAACCTACTGAAAAACTATAAACTAGGACATATCGGATGTCCCCATTTGTATTTCTACCAAAGCCCCTGATAAACTGCTACAGTTGCACCACCAGACTGAGAGTATTTGAGTGAAACGTAGTGGAGCCCTTTTTCCATTCTGCACTCCTCCCCCTTCCAACCTTTGTAGCATTCTGAGGATGCCGGGGGTTGCTGTTGAAATCTTATTTATAGATCTACAGGGGTGCATAGAATGCTAGCTTCACATCTGGATTCTGATGGTATCCCTGCTGCCTGTTTAGCTTGCTCCTCACATGTCTATTGTTGGTCTGGTCTGACAGAGGATCTCCTGGTGGTCCCATGCCCTAGTGGGCCCTTATTTCCATCATAAGCATATAGATTCTATAGACATTTTGATACTGTATGATTGTTGCAAGAGTGGGCCCTGGATCTCAGGTTCTCTGGTGGATCCTAGAAGTCCCAGTCTGACCACAAGAGAAGGCTCTAGATCAGTGATCCCCAACCAGTGGCTCATGAGCACCATGTTGCTCACCAACCCCTTGGATGTTGCTCCCAGTGGCCTCAAAGCAGCTACTTATTTTTTAATATCTGGTTTGGATTCAAGTTTTGGTTCCATAAAAAACAGGTGTACTAACAAATGTCCAATTTAGCACTTATATTGCGTCATCCAGGAACATTTTTTATGCTTTTTTTTATTGATTCCCAACTCTTTTTAAATCTGAATGTGGCTCATGACTAAAAAAGGTTGGGGACCCCCGTCTAAAGGTGGTCCAGTGTTTCTGCTTATACTGTCTGTCCCAGCATAAACTAAAAGCAAAGAAAATCACTTTCTAACAACTCTTTTAAAGGAGAAGGAAAGCTACCAAAGCAGTTTATTGCCAATAGAATAACCACAATAGTGCAAGCTATAACACTATTTTTATTTTGCAGAGGAGTAAACAGCTCTAGAAGCTCTCTGTTTGTTTAGGATAGCAGCTGCCATATTATCTTGGTGTGACATCACTTCCTGCCTGAGTCTCTCCCTGCTGATATCTCTGGCCTCCAATTACAGCAGGAAAGGGTGTAAGGTACCTTTGGTCGCAGCTCAGTCTTCTCTTGGGCGCAGGCGCAGGGGTGTGCAGGTTTCTGCGCATTCTTGGCGTCTGTTTCCGGCGCCCGCGTCTTTGCGCGGGCGCGCGTCCGTTCATTCGGGCGCACGCGCGTCGCGACGGTTGCGGGCGCGCTAAAGTTGACGCACGGCGTCCTGACGCTGCGTCCTTACGTTTGGCGCCAATCTGCCCCTATTTATTCTTGTCGGAAAAAGCAAACAGCGCTTGGTGATTATTTCCCTTGCTCCTGAACTTTTGCTGTTATACCTCTCTTTGAACTTGATTCCTGGATTTTGACCTCGGCCCGTTTCTGACCACCGCTTGACTTCTGCCTGCCCATCGACCCGGCTTGTTTTGACTACCGCTTGTACTCCGCCTGCCTTCTGACCTCGGCCTGTTTCTGGTTTGCCTGAACTCCGCCAGCCCTTCGATCTCTGCCTGCCTACAGATTCTTCTCTACTCTGACACAGCCTGCTGCTACCACCTGTGAGCTCCTGCTGTACACTAAAGCAGTTTTAACTGCTAAGCTCTTCTCCAGTGGCTCCTACCCTCCTGACAGCCCTGACAGAATCACCAAGCCAGAATGGAGCCGTCAGAAGAGTTGCCAACTCTAGTCGATCTGTCTCAACAGATTGCTGCTCTGACCCACGTTGTGAGGGATCTTCGAGGAGACTATCAGAATGTCCAAGGACAACTTCAAGACATTCGGATGTCCACTGCTGCCTCGTCTCCTTCCTCTTCGGAACAGTCGGATTCGGGAACTGCAGCTGCTAGTGCATCACATAGGGAACCCAAGGTAGCGATGCCCGACAAATTTTCTGGCGATCCCAAGACTTTTAGAACTTTTATTAATGGTTGTTGCCTCCTCTTTACCCTCAAGCCTCACTCTCACGCCACAGATCAGATCCGAGTGGGGGTTATGATTTCCCTTTTGCAAGGACAACCACAAGCCTGGGCCCATCGTTTGTTGGAACAGAATAGCCCTCTTCTTGCCTCCACTGATTCCTTTATCCAGGCGTTATCCAAGATCTATGAGGATCCTCATAAAGTAGAGACTGCTGAAGCGGCTATCAGTAATTTACGGCAACTCCGTAGACCTGTGGAGGAATATGTGACGGACTTTCGTTGTTGGGCACCAGACACCTTGTGGAATGACAGAGCCCTCCGGCATCAGTTTCGCAAGGGTTTGTCCGATCAACTCAGGGATGAGTTGGCTAGAGTGGGTCTTCCTGGTTCTTTGGAAGAGTTGATTCTTCTTGCCATCCAGATTGATAGAAGATTAAGGGAGAGACGTCAGGAAAGAGGATCCAGTATGCCAAGTCAGGCATGGGGCCATGAATGGGTGCTTCCTACAGCTCCTCCTCCAGTCCTTGTTTCTCCTTCTTCTGATGGCGAGCCCATGCAAATCGGGGTGGTACGCAAAACCCTGTCCACGGAGGAAAGACTGCGACGAAGACGGCTGAATTTATGTCTATACTGCGGTCTTTCTGGACATTTGTTAAGGAATTGCCCCACTCGACCCAATGGTAAATTCCTCTCACAGCAATCTTCTAACACTCCCTTGGTTCCCTCTCTCCAGTCTTATGTTCTTCTACGTCTCTCTTTGCAGTGGAACCAAAGAAAGATTGAGGTGGATGCCGTAATCGACTCCGGAGCTTGTGGGTGCTTCATAAACCAAGACTTCGCGAGTCAATACAAGATTGCTTTTATTTCCAAGGCCCAGCCAATACCTGTTAAAAATGGCTGATGGTAATTTTGTTTCTTCTGGTTCTGTTTCTCAAGAAACCCCATATATTTTGGCTTCTTCATTAAGGGGTCACTCTGAATTAATAAAGTTTGATGTGATGGAAAACCTTCTTTTTCCCGTAATTCTTGGCATTCCCTGGTTGAGGGGTCATAATCCAACTATTGACTGGCAGGCTGGAACAGTTTTCTTCAACTCGGATTACTGTCGTTTGAATTGTTTCCTTCCAAAGATGCTGGGTGCAACCATTTCCGATGATGAACTTCTCCAATTTGTCCCACAAGTCTACCATGAATTCGCTGATGTCTTTAACAAGAAAGCGGCTGACTCACTTCCTCCCCATAGGAGTTATGATTGCCCGATCGATCTTCTCCCTGGCGCATCCATCCCTTTTGGAAGAATATATCCTTTATCTGAGCCTGAGTTAGCTACTTTAAAGGACTATATTGATGAGAATCTGGCTAAAGGCTTCATACGTCATTCTTCCTCTCCTGCCGGTGCAGGTATTTTTTTTGTCGAGAAAAAAGACCACTCCCTAAGACCCTGCATTGACTTTCGTGAACTCAACAAGGTGACAATTAAGAATCGTTACCCGTTGCCGCTCATTTCTGATCTTTTTCAAAGACTTGGTCGTGCTACAGTTTTTTCTAAGTTAGATTTGAGGGGTGCTTACAATCTGATTCGAATACGTGAAGGGGACGAATGGAAGACTGCCTTTCGTTCCCGATATGGACATTTCGAATACACCGTCATGCCCTTTGGCCTTTGTAACGCTCCTGCCACGTTTCAATATTTCATCAACGATATTTTTCATGACTTACTAGATCAATTTGTCATCGTATATCTGGACGATATTCTTGTTTTCTCTAATTCTTTAGAAGATCATCGTTCTCATGTGAGGGAGGTTTTGCTTCGTCTTAGGAAATATCTTCTCTACGCCAAAGCTTCAAAGTGTGAGTTTGAGAGATCTCACATTGAATTTCTAGGATTCCGAGTTTCTAGTCAAGGTTTCAAGATGGACACTAAGAAAGTTGAGGCGATTATTAACTGGCCACCCCGAATGACCGAAAAGGGGTTCAACGCTTTGTGGGATTCGCAAATTTTTATAGAAGGTTTATCAATAAATTCTCTTCCATCATCAAACCTCTCACAGACCTCACAAGTTGTAAAATTAAATTTTCTTGGTCTCCAATTGCTCAACAAGCCTTTGAACTTCTTAAAAGACTTTTTATTTCTGCTCCCATTTTAGTCCATTCCGATGTTTCCAAACCTTTCGTTCTTGAAGTGGACGCCTCTGAGGTAGCTATTGGAGCAATTCTTTCACAGCGAGCTGGCCCCAAAGACAACTTACATCCAGTAGCATTCTTCTCTAAGAAGTTAACTCCTACTGAAAGGAACTATGATGTTGGAGATCGTGAGTTGTTGGCGATTAAAGGTGCTTTGGTAGAGTGGCGTCATTTATTGGAAGGAGCCGTCCATCCTTTTATCATTTTCACTGACCATAAGAATCTGGAATACTTAAGATCTGCAAAGCGTTTAAATCCTCGTCAAGCTAGATGGGCACTCTTTTTCTCTCGTTTCCAATTTCATATTACTTACAAACCTGGGGCCAAAAATGCAAAGGCTGATGCCCTGTCCAGAGTTTTTCCGGTGGAGAAAGTGTCCATGGTTCCTGATACAATTCTTCAGTCTGGATATTTTTTACTTCTGCAGTCTTCTTTTATTGATCGTCTAAAGAAGGTTCCTCAAGCTCCAACAGATTATCCTGGTGTTGAAGATATTTTGGCTCAAGATGATTTACTTTTGAGGAACAATAAGTTGGTGGTTCCACCGAATCTTCGTGTGGAGGCCTTGAGAATAGTTCACGATCATCCTTTAGCTGGGCACACTGGAATTCGAATGACCTTAGAATTGGCCAGACGTCTCTTTTGGTGGCCCTCGTTAATAAAAGAATGCACTGCTTATGTGCGATCGTGTGAGTCCTGTGCTAGATTCAAGTCTTCTTGCAACAAACCTGTGGGTCTTCTCCGTCCCTTGCCCCTTCCTGAGAGACCTTGGAGTTCTATTTCCATGGATTTTATCGTTGAACTGCCTCCATCCAATGGGTGTAATACTATTTTTGTGGTTGTCGATCGCCTTACCAAGATGGCACATTTTATCCCTCTTCCCCGGCTCCCCTCTGCTGCCATGACTGCGGATGTGTTCATTAAAGAAATAGTTAAATTACATGGTCTTCCTAAAGAAATTATTTCTGATCGTGGTACCCAATTCACATCAAGGTTTTGGACTGTGTTGTGTAAATCCCTTGGTATCTCTTTGTCTCGTTCTTCAGCCTATCACCCACAGACCAATGGGCAGACCGAGAGGACTAATCAGACGCTGGAACAATACATTCGTACTTTTTCTTCCTATTTGCAGGACAATTGGGTGTCACTTCTTCCATGTGCTGAGTTCTGTTATAATAATTCTATGCACTCTTCTACTGGCCAGACTCCATTCTTTTCTAATCTGGGTTTTCATCCTATCATGTTTCCAGACGTCCTTTCTGAGGTGACCCTTCCTGCATTACAAGATCGTTTGGAGTTTCTTAAACAAAATACGTCTTTTTTGAAGGAACAGATAAGTAAGGCTCAACAAAATTTCAAAACTTTCGCAGACAGAAAATGGGGGAAGGATCCTGAATTCAAGATTGGTGACAAGGTTTGGCTCTCTTCTTTGAATCTTCGGCTCGCCACTCCTTCCAAGAAGTTGGCTCCAAAGTTTCTGGGTCCATTCGTTATCAAGAGGGTCATTAATCCTGTGTCCTTTGAATTAGAACTTCCTGATTCTCTTAAAGTATACCCTGTGTTTCATGCTGCTATGCTTAAAAGATTTGTGCCTAACATCTTTCCAGGTCGTGTGTCTCCACCTCCTCCAGTTATCTCTTGTCAAGGCGAGGCTGAGTTTGAAGTGGAAAAGATCTTGGATTCCAGAGTTCGTGGCAGAAGGTTGCAGTATCTCGTCAAGTGGAAAGGTTTTCCAAATGAAGAGAATTCCTGGGAACCAAAGAACAATGTCCATGCTCCGAGGTTAACCACAGCCTTTCATAGGAAATATCCTGACAAGCCTGCTTTTGACGTCCTGAGGCCGCCCCTCAGGGGGGGGCAATGTAAGGTACCTTTGGTCGCAGCTCAGTCTTCTCTTGGGCGCAGGCGCACGGGTGTGCAGGTTTCTGCGCATTCTTGGCGTCTGTTTCCGGCGCCCGCGTCTTTGCGCGGGCGCGCGTCCGTTCATTCGGGGGCGCGCTAAAGTTGACGCACGGCGTCCTGACGCTGCGTCCTTACGTTTGGCGCCAATCTGCCCCTATTTATTCTTGTCGGAAAAAGCAAACAGCGCTTGGTGATTATTTCCCTTGCTCCTGAACTTTTGCTGTTATACCTCTCTTTGAACTTGATTCCTGGATTTTGACCTCGGCCCGTTTCTGACCACCGCTTGACTTCTGCCTGCCCATCGACCCGGCTTGTTTTGACTACCGCTTGTACTCCGCCTGCCTTCTGACCTCGGCCTGTTTCTGGTTTGCCTGAACTCCGCCAGCCCTTCGATCTCTGCCTGCCTACAGATTCTTCTCTACTCTGACACAGCCTGCTGCTACCACCTGTGAGCTCCTGCTGTACACTAAAGCAGTTTTAACTGCTAAGCTCTTCTCCAGTGGCTCCTACCCTCCTGACAGCCCTGACAACTGGAGGAGGGAAGGGAGGAAATGGGTGGAGGGTGGAGGGAGAGAGAGTGGAGCAAACTGAGCATGCTCAAGCCCTAGCCCTGGAGGTTTATGCTGAAAACAGGAAGTCTGATACAGAAGTCCATTTGTACACAATAGAAGGAAATAAATGCAAAGAGTTTCTTTTGACAGAGGACTCAGAGCAGCATTACTTTGAGGGTTTATTTGTGTATTTATATAGACCTTTCTGATAAAGCTTACTTCATTTTAGCCTTTCCTTCTCCTTTAATTAGCTCCATTTCCAGAGTAAAAGAGTGTCCAGGCTCCACTAGAGCCACACAGTATAAAACCTTTTGGCATTTCTTTTCCTGGCTGCTACAGAATACAGAGAGAGAACCTGTTTACAGCTCATTTCTCTTCAGTCACCTTGAATACATTTTTCATTTTGGCATTTGTGCTCTGGCTGGTTTCATAGTTGATTTGTTCTGGGTATTTTATTTAAATTTTATGGATATTTCTCACTGACACCATCGCATTTCTTTAAAGCATTGTCACTGCAAGGAATGTATTATGTATTTATTTCAAGAAGTTCGACATTATCCTTGGACACAGCACAGCTGCAACTGTTGGAACTTTCTGCCGTGGCTCCATAGTCAGTTTGATTATAGCATTATGGTCCTGCTAGGGGTGACCTTGGCCTTTAGGTCTCTTCTATTTTGCTATTATACTGTATCCGGCCCTATTAAACATTGTGTTACAAACATCTTGGAACCGAGATAGTAATCCTGCTGATTAAACTGAGTATTGCCATTTCCGAAATTACCTTAGTTGTGCTTATTTAGTTGATCCACCTTGTGAAAAACAATGGTATATCTTAATTAAAACAAAAACTCCGCAGACAGACGGCACTTCTGGATAGATTTATTGGGAAAAGGCTGCTATGTACCGCCTAACGCGTTTCGGGATTGTATCCCTTAATCATAGCCTATGATTAAGGGATACAATCCCGAAACGCGTTAGGCGGTACACAGCAGACTTAAAATAACATGGTGACAGGAACACTTTAATCAATTAGGAAGAGAACAAAAGTAAAGATTTTGCTCTTAAAGTGAGTTGTGTGGGTCACATCACTAGAAAATGTAACCTGCATATTGGTTTGAGCCAATAGATAAATTGACCAGATTAGTTTATCTGAATTATGGAACCTCTTAATTAAAGAAACACTAATATGAAATGAAAATAAAATGTATTATGGATTGAGTTGATGTACTGATCCTTTGTAAGTCACTACAAAGTAAATGGTCTTCATTCATGTAGCGAATGCACAACCAAAGCTGGAGAAAAACTCATTCTGAACCCTCTCTAATTTGCTTCAGAGGAGGGAAAAATTCCTTCCTGACTCCAAAACGAGTCCCTGGATCCACTTGTACTAAGAGCTATTTTCAATAACCCTATATTTCCTCATGTGGAATGGCTTTAAATTCCTACCCTTTCTATTATCTTAGTTACTAGGCAGAATCCTATGTATCACGTTTTGCATATTTACATACAGTATCTATCCTATTGGCCCATAGGCTGAAGAAAACTGTAAGTGTGTTTGGAAAGGGGTGGCACGTCTTCTTTGGCCATCACGGTGGATGTTCCAGGGAGTCTGGGATCAACAAGGCCCAGTAAAGCTATTCTGCCTTAGAGGGGTAGCCCTTCTAGTGAAAGTCGAGGACAGGGACCTAGGAAACTAGCTACTGATATTGCACATTCTAGGAACATGAGTCAGGAATAGCTAGCAAGAGTAGCCTGTGCTCCTAAAAGGATTGTTAGAAGGGGGTAGCTCTCCCATAGGCTTTGCTAGCCTAGTTAAAGGACCACAGTACTGAAGAGGGAATGAGGCCAGTGTTCTTTTCCCAGATCTATCTACTGTAAGCGATCCAGACCACATTTGCTAGAAACCCTAGAAAATGAAACTTAAACTTCCAAATCTGTCTCCACAGTGGTGTCACAGATTCTGGCTGTACTTTGATTGTACCCAATAAAGCCTGTTGTTACCTGTTTTGCAAGAACCTTCTGGCATCCTATACCTTTATTTTACACAACAGCAAGAGAGGTGTTACACATCTCCCTCACCTTCACCCTTCCACTAGCGAAGTCCCATATTGTGGAAAGAGTCTAAACTGCCAGACTAGCCAGACCAAGCCAAGATAGGGTTACACTTACTTGCTAAAAAGCCATCCAACCCTCTCTTGAATCTATCTAATGTATTTGCCAGTAAAATTGACTCAGGGAGAAAATTCCACTTCACAGCTCTCATTGTAAAAAAAATCCTTTTCAAATATTTAAATGGGACCTCCTTTCTTCTAATTGAAATGGATGCTCTTGTGTCTGCTGGAAGGATCTACCAGCAAATAAAGTATTGGAGAGATTATTATATGGTCCCTTTTTATATTTATACATACCGTAGTTGTCAGGAACTACCTCCAGTGTGAGGCTGGCAGGTGGGAGCCTATGTGCTGTGTAACCAAGGGGATATGTAGAGTTGGCTTGATGAAAAGCAGAGGCAAGTCAATGTCAACAAGTGTTTGAACAAAAAAGTCAAAATAACATAAAGTCTTTAAGTGGCAAGCATCAGGCAAGGTGGCAAACAAGAACAGGTCCATGAAGCAGGAGGTGGTTGAGACAGGCAGCAATTAAGCATAAGTCCATAGAGCAGGTAGAAGTCAGAGCCAGGAAATCAAACAAGTAAATGGGTACTGACAAGGCGAGAATGTAGGTTGGAGCAGGAACAAGCGGGGGGAGGGGTGCTTGATCACAACTGATTTTATTGATCCAACAAAGGAATGCAGAAAGGAACTGTCTTATATAGGCCCATAATGGTAGATTATAGACACCTGGCCTCAGGATAGGGCCACTTGGGTGCAGGCAGACGCGGTGGGTTTTGGCATCCGAAACACGACATTTTGCATTTCCCACCGAATCCACTCACAGTCTTAAAGACTAGGGGCACAGCAGGGAAGTAGCAGGGCAGCGGATTCAAAAGTCTGGCCCTAACCTTCATGAGAGTGGAGACCGAGACAATAGCAAAGATAGCAAGTGTTTATATGGACAGTCAGGAATTCTAAATTCCTCCAGTGGCTAAGCAGGTTACTACACAAACTGAATACCATGTAGGCTATGGTTCAAATCCCTGAGAGTCCTCGTGGTAATTATCATATCTTCCTGTAAGTGCCTCTACTCCAGCATAAACATTGCCAATTTGGTCAGTCTTTCTTCATAATTGAGATATTCCATAACCTTTACCAGTTTAGTTGCCATTTTTTAGAGTTTCTCTAATTCAATAATATCCGATTTAAGTACTGGAAACCAAAACTGCATATTCTAGATGGGGCCTTACCAGTGCTCTGTAAAATGGAAGAATGACCCTCTCCTTTGCCGAATCTAAACCCTTTTTAATACAGCTCCTTTGGTCTCATTTACCATTTTAGGGGATCAATGACCTAATCTGATTAATCTATGGATTCAATGTTTGGTCCAGTCGGCTTCTTAACTGTTCAACAAGTCTGTCCAGGATCCAGGCTCGGACTGGGGTGACGGGACACTGGGAAAAAAAACAGTGGGCCCTGCCGATGCAGATCCAGTCCCCATGGCCGTTTGAGCTACTCCCCCCATCCCGATTACGGCTGAATGAAGAAATAAATATTCGTTGGCTGGGGGGCAGAGGGGGAGCTGTGGCTAGGGGGACAGTGGACCCAGACCACCCCAGTCTGAATCTGGTTCAATCACTGCAATCTGGTTATTAATTACACTAATAGGCCAGTATAATAAAATACCAAGAAGAGGAATTTGTCACCAACAGGATCCAACTGTTCCCATCACTAGCTTTGAAATGCAAGGATATCTCTCATTCTTGCATCAGAATATAATGGGGTAGTCCTCCATTGAGCCAATGGAAAGAAGACCCACCCCAAACTTCAAAGCTCCCTCTGTACTATCTGTTACTATAACATCTATTCCAAAGGGTGGCGAAAATAATATGGTACCATAGGCCTTGGATAGAAACAACAGATTTCACCAACTGGAAACATTTTGTAGAAATGCTGGGAAGGGCCTTAAAACTACTTTATCTACTACTTTAATGTTGCACCGATGCCAAACCTTGAATCTCTGATGCTCTTCTAGCTGAAGTCAAAGGCACCAACAGAGCTGTTTTCATGGTCGGACAAAATAGTGAACATTTTTAAGAGACTTTCAGGATTTCTTTGTGAGGGTTCTAAATGTTACTGACCTCATATGAGGCCTTCTTTTCCAGATGTACCGCATTGCAGTGTGCAAAGTGCAATTTCAGACACAAGTTCAGTCTCAAGGGGGGGATGCCATGGAGCTATTGCTTGGTTCAGAGGTTGCAGCAGCCACAGGGTTCCCTATCCCAATTTGTGTAATACAGGTATGGGGCCTGTTATTCAGAATGCGCGGGACATGGTGTTTTCTAGATAATGGCTTTTTCCGTAATTTGGATCGTCATACCTTAAGTCTTCTAGAAAATCATGTAAACATTTAATAAACCCAATAGGCTGGTTTTGCTTCCAATAAGGATTAATTATATCTTAGTTGGGATCAAATACAAGGAACTGTTTTAGGGGGTTATTTACTAAACTCTCAATGCAAAAATCCCAAAAAATTTTTGATTTTTTTTTTAAAATCGGAATTTTAAAAAATCACGAATTTTTCGGAATTTATTAAACCCAGAGGATGAAAAAGTCAGAATCAGAAAATCTGGCATCTCAGACCTGCTGAGGTTGCATATAAGTCAATGGGAGAAGTCCCAATGATTTTTTTGATGTGTGCTGGGTTTCGTGCACTACCCTGAAGTTTTTGGAGTTTTCGGGCAAAAAGCATAAGAAATCTGAGTTTTCGGGTGTAAAATCCAAAAAATTTTGAGTTTTTGGGTGACAAATCCAAAAAAAACCTTGAAAATTGGATTTTTTTCCCGGAAAGCAAATTTTCGGGAAAATGTAATAAAAAAAAAATAGGGTAAAAAAACAGAGAGGATTTGATTGGAGTTTGTAGCAGAAAATGTAGAGATAAAATCGGCATTTGATAAATAACCCCCTAAATATTACAGAAAATAAATCATTTTTAAAAACTTGGATTATTTGGATAAAATAGAGTCTATAGGAGACAGCTATTCTGTAATTCGGAGCATTCTGGATACCGGTTTCCAGATAATGGATCCCATACCTGTAGTGCAAAATTCAGAACAGGAAGAAGGCAGTGGCAAGAACATAACTACCGTATATACTCGAGAATAAGCCGAGTTTTTCAGCATCCAAAATGTGCTGAAAAAGTCTACCTCGGCTTATACTCGGGTCAGCGGGCAGTAGCTGAGATTGCAGTCACTTTTAATCATTCCTATACCAACAGTTCACTTGGGGAGAGACTGCAATATCACACAGTGCCCTCTGTTGGTTATATGAAAGAATAACAGTGATTGCAATATCACACAGTGCCCTCTGTTGGTTATATGAAAGTATAACAGTGCGCCCTCTGTTGGTTATATGAAAGGTTAACAGTGACTGCAATATCACACAGCGCCCTCTGTTGGTTATACGAAAGATTAACAGTGATGGCAATATCACACAGCACCCTCTGCACATGGTAGTGGGACAGTGGGACAATGCACACAGTAATCCGTTTGGCAATTCTCTGTCACCATCAACTTTGCAAAGAAGTCTGGTTGATCGTTGGGGGGGTCGCTTTGGTGGAGTGTGCGCTGCTGGGAGACAGGGCTGTAGTTGTGTCTAGGCTTATACTAGAGTCAATAAGTTTTCCCAGTTTTCGTAGGTAAAATTAGGTACCTCGGCTTATACTCGGGTCGGCTTATACTCGAGTATATACGGTATATGGAAGTGCAAGGAGCATATGTTGACATACCTAATAAATGGGAATTTTTATGCAATTGACTGTGGTAGCACTTATGGTTGTAATTGACCCCCCCCTCCCACTACATTTGCCCAGGTGCAGTAACCAAGAGAAACCATTTGTCTGGTAGCATTCACTGGTCACCTCCTATTGGTTATTATGGGTTACTACACCTTGTCAGGCTTGAACCCAATAACATCTGCAACATCTGGTATAGAGTAAGGAGACTGAATGTGGCAAATACCAAGTAAAAAAACAGGGAGAAGTTGAGGATAATATTTTATTATTGCACAAAAAGCACATTTTAAAAATACTTTGTGATTGTGAAACAGGATTCATATGATGGGAAGAATCTATAAACAAAATCAGTATCCATGACTGTTTCCCTCTGTCCTGCAGTCTCTATATGCTAGTGTCATATTCTTTCCTCCTGAAAAGTTCTCCAATCCACCCACTGTACACCCTGCAGGCCTATACACCTTACACTATTACACACTGAAGAACAGAAATCCAGCACACAACAGGGTATGGTATTGCCTGGTAAGTTGCATAGAGTATGGTTGGTAAAAACCAAGCAGGCTTTATTTTCATAGATTAGAATAATGGGGCCATCGGATGAAATTAGAAGAATGTGCATTGTAGAATCAAAATGAGGAAACTATGATAAAGGGTCAGTAACACCAGGACAGGTTTTAAATGCATTCATACATAAGTGCTGATATACTGATATACTATACTGCAACCAGCCAGCAGTTAATTCTGATCAGCCTACACATATTCATAAGGAAGCAGATTGATCAGTTTTCAAGTAAAATTATTTTTCAAAATTAATTATAGAAAAAAACTATAAAGGGGAACTCCACAAAAACATAACTCAAGCTTTTTGAAAAGTAAATATAATTTTAAGC
Source organism: Xenopus laevis (assembly GCF_017654675.1). Lineage (NCBI taxonomy): Eukaryota > Metazoa > Chordata > Amphibia > Anura > Pipidae > Xenopus > Xenopus laevis. The sequence continues at coordinate 166,656,089 of NC_054373.1, forward strand.
AACTTTGCAATATACATCAATTGAAAATATGCAGACCTTTCATGATTTTTAATGGTTTCTGACAGTTCCCTAAGACTAGCCCCCTGCTCTCCAGCTGATCTGTCTGACTACTTTGCTGAGCTAGCTGACTACTGTTACTTTGTATCAACAGCCATCTGTCCTCAGTCTGCATCATCCAAACCCCACAATTCCCTTCAAATGTGAATTCAATTAGGAACAGAACATCCCAGTGCAATGCATTGTGGGGTATGTAGTTCCTGCATGCTGTCTGTAAGCTGTGAAGTTATTACAATTTGTAACATCAGTGTTTAGTCCCTCCTTCCCTGCCAGGATTTCAAATTATGCAGAAAGAGAAGAACTGTTAAACAGTTGGATTTTAGCATAGAAAATGGCATTTATTCAGATTTTTTGAAGAAACAGGTAATGGTGATGGGTATATTAGGGGTTTCTGTGTTATGTGGGCCTCTGTATCAAATTTTGGTTTGGAAGCTGGAGTTCCCCTTTAATTTTTTTCACAGTTGCGTTTTCTTGCACCCTTTACCAAAAAAAACAAAACTCATCGAAAAACAGCCTCAATCACAGACGAAAATCGCAATCTTCCCTTCATGTTCAATGAATCGGAGAAAATAAAATTGCTTGAATGTTGACAGTTTTTTTTATTTGCCAAATTTTCTCATTCGAATTTTGGATTTTTGGATCGATAAATCTCCCAAATTCTTGAAAATTTAATCATTTTTAGATTGAACGTTTCACTTACAAACACATTGGAAAAAGTAATTTTTGAAATTTAATAAATTTGCCCCTTCGCTTTTAATAATATACTACCGATTCTAGAAAACGTCATATATTCAAAGTAATATTGAGTTAGAGCTTATGGGAGGCCATTGCTATGTATGATTTAAAGGGGTTGTTCACCTTTTAGTTAACTTGTAGTAGGATATAGAGAGTGATATTCTGAGACAATTTGCAATTGGTTTTCATTCTTTATTATTTATGTTTGTTGAGTTATTTAGCCTTTAATTCAGCAGCTCTCCAGTTTGCAATCTGGTTGCTAGGGTCCAAATTCCCCTAGCAAGCACACCGATTTGAATAAGAGACTGGAATATGAATAGGAGAGGCCTGAATAGAAGGATGAACAATAACAATACATTTATAGCTTTACAGAACATTCGGTTTTAGATGGGGTCAGCAACCCCCATTTGAAAGCTGGAAAAAGTCAGAAAAGATGGCAAATAATTATAAAACTATAAAAAAATAAATAATGAAGAGAAACTGAAAACTTGCTTAGAATTTATAGAAGTTATTAAAGGTGAAGCACTCCTTTAAGCTTGGACTAAAATCTGGATGAACACAGCAAAGCAAACACAAGGCAATAATATACATGACTTTCACTTCAAAGAAAAGGTTTGAACATGCTCACAAATTAAATAACTGTTATGACAAGTCCTACAAAGACTTTTGGTGTAACTGATCCTTGAAAGGAGAACTAAACCGCTCCAATAAGAAAAGCCCCTACCTACTACCATAGATAGCCCCCTCCCTGCATCTCTCCTGTATATTTCATTACCCCTGAAAGTGTCCCAAATACATTGCTCACGTACTGGTGTAGAGTAAGAGAGATATAATTAATGTGAGGGTATGGAGGGGTTTGTGTATGGATGCTGGGTTTTTGTTTGGAGGGGATGAATCTGGTGCAGAGTAAGCATAGTGGAGCTCATGGGCAACATCTTCTGGATCTTTGCTCTTCATCTATAAGGAGCTCCGTATTGGCGCATGCGCAGATGGAGCAGTCTTCCAGTGCGTAATAACTTAGTATGAGCCAAAAGTGCCATAAATTGCAGAAGGGAAGGAAGACGACCCAAAGAAGACTGAAGATCCGGAAGATGGCACCCATGAGCTCCACTGTGCTTACTCTGCACCAATGTATTCAGAATACTTTTAGGGGTAATGAACTATGTGGGGGAGGGAGCAGGTTGGGGGGGGGACAGATCTAGGGTAGTAAGTAGGGAATTTTCTTAATGGGGGGTTAAGTTCTCCTTTAAGACTGTTTTGCTTATGCAGGGCTATCAATAGCGCTGCGACAATTGGTTTCTATCTTCTTTTGGAGATCAGTGTTCAATCAGAGGAACTGACCTGAATTCTGAACTAGCTGCTCAATAACGTCACTACATTATTCTTTATTGTTACTACTCATTCCTGAATAAAGTCACGGAAATAGAAGTCATGGAAATAGCAGCTGCTCCTAAAGTATAAATGGTGGTCACCATATCAATGATGTCGCTGGCCTGACCCATATTCTCTATCAGTAATGCAAGAAGAATATACTGTATTGCCCTGGGACGAGCTTTATCCATTTCGGCACACATTCTGCAAAGGTGCATGGAATTTCAAACCCAGACCCTTAGTTACCAATACCTATTACTGTTACTCAGGCACAGTGGGCTTTTTACACATACACAAGGGTTACACAAGATAGGGTTGAGTGCTTTCCTATGGGCACATGGTAACTGCAATAAAGCAGCCAAACCTATGAAACCCACTTCTATAAGATGCATATTCCACACTCAACCTGATGCATTGGCTTTATAACTGCTGGACTTCAGGCTAACGCTCTATCCATTTGCTTCAGCAGAGACAATATGGGTGGTGACGTAGTTTTAAGTCATAGCTTGTGCTATATTACATAGGCTACAAAAATATTACGTTTGCTGTTTCTCTTGAAAAGTCAGTGGTTTTAAAAATACAAATATACAACCCATGTGTTGCCGCTCGTGTCTGAAATTCCTCAGCTGGTGGTGGGACTTCTTCAGACTCTATAAAACGTATGTGGGGGGGGTCGGCATCCTGACAGGGTTCCTTATTGGCAGTCGCGACTGTACTCCTGGCACGTCGATCCGTAACCGGCTACTGACAAGTAGAGTTTCCCATCTGGGCAAACGCAAATTTCATAGAGTTCCTGAGAGTTGCCAGAATTACGCCGCGAGTCAGAAGGAGGAGTCGGCAGACTTAGCTTGGGCAGCCGCACCGTTTCAGCATCAAGTACCAACTGGAACACAACAGCGGCAGAGAGAAATGACAACAGACAACAAGAAGATTTATTCTGAGCAACTTTAAAGGGAAGCTGTCATCATTATGACAATGTCCATTTTAATACAGGTATGGAACTTGTTATCCAGAATGCTCGGGACCTGGGGTTTTCCCGGATAAGGGGTCTTTCCATAGTTTGGATAATCATACTTTAATTTTGCTGGAAATCATTTAAACATGAATAATAATAATAATAATCATAATAATAAACATAAATCCACTAGGATTGTTTTGTCGCCAATATGGATTCATTATATTTTAAGATTAAGCACAAGGTACTGTTTTATTTTTACAGAGTTAAAGGAAATAATGTGAATTATTTGATTAAAATGGAGTCTATGGGAGATGGCCTTCCCGTAATTTGGAATTTTCTGGATAACAGGTTTCAGAATAATTCATCTTATACAGTACCTGGACTACATTACGCTTGCAAATAATTCATTCTGATGTTTAAAATTGTATTTAAACTCTTTTTTTTTAAATTTTAATAATGGTGTGTATGCAGCCATATTAGTTCATTAAGGGGCAGATTTATCGAGGGTCGAATTTCGAAGTAATGGGAGTTTTTAACTCCCATAATTTCGAAATTCAAATTAAAAAAGGCCAATTAAAATTTAGCAAAAAAATATGTTTTTTTTTTGGGACAATAGGTCCGTTTTCGATCTAATTAGAATCGTACGAATCGAAGTAATAGAGCATTCGAGCGATTTGAAGTTTTTCCAAAAAAACCTTTGATTTTTCAAAGTCCACCAATTGACTCCAAATAGGTTCGAGGAGGTCTCCCATAGGCTAAAACAGCAATTCGGCAGGTTTTAGATGGCGAATGGTCAAAGTCAAATTTTTAAAGAGACAGTACTTGATAAATTTTAATATTCAAATTTTAATATTTTTTTTAATTTGGACTATTCCCCAGTCAAAGATTTTTTTTATTCGAATTTTCACTTCGACCTTTGATAAATCTGCCCCTAAGCGTTATGCTGTACTTGCAGAAACAGTCAGCACAGCATCATGTCAGTCCTTTTGGGCAGCTAATGCCATAGCCATTTCATCTCCCTGTCATCCACAGTACAAGTGATTTCAGAGCTAATTTTGACCTGTAGGATGTTGAAACTTACTCTAACCTGCTTTTTGGAAGGGTAAGGGGGTGTCAGGACCCACAGCCTCTCTCTGTATATAATGTATCTTTGGCTATAGGCCCCACTGCCTCAGAGAGAAACACCTGAAGCCACCCATGCTGCTTCCTATGGACATAAACTGAAACTGCATTAAACAGCAAACACAGGCAGTTCTTGGTATGAATATGCAAATTATGTCACCACTCCTAATACTATCAAAAGAAAAAGACTCTATGTATCAATGTAATATGAGCAATACAACTTAGCAGAGGAGCGCCAGGCAACACTTCCTTAATCAGTACCTTAAAGGGATACTGTCATGGGAAAAACATTTTTTTTCAAAATGAATCAGTTAATAGTGCTGCTCCAGCAGAATTCTGCGCTGAAATCCATTTCTCAAAAGAGCAAACAGATTTTTTTTTATATTCAATTTTGAAATTTGACATGGGGCTAGACATGTTGTCAATTTCCCAGCTGCCCCAAGTCTTGTGACTTGTGCTCTGATAAGCTTCAATCACTCTTTACTGCTGTACTGCAAGTTAGAGTGATATCACCCCCCTCCCTTTTTCCCCCCAGCAGCCAAACAAAAGAACAAAGGGAAGGTAACCAGATAGAAGCTCCCTAACACAAGATAACAGCTGCCTGGTAGATCTAAGAACAACACTCAATAGTAAAAACCCATGTCCCACTGAGACACATTCAGTTACATTGAGAAGGAAAAACAGCAGCCTGCCAGAAAGCATTTCTCTCCTAAAGTGCAGGCACAAGTCACATGACTTGGGGCAGCTGGGAAATTGACAAAATGTCTAGCCCCATGTCAGATTTCAAAATTGAATATAAAAAAATCTGTTTGCTCTTTTGAGAAATGTATTTCAGTGCAGAATTCTGCTGGAGCAGCACTATTAACTGATTCATTTTGAAAAAAACATGTTGTTTTCTGATGACAGTATCCCTTTAAAGAAACAGTAACACCAAAAAATGAAAGTGGTTTAAAGGAATGACAATGTTATGTCCTGTTGCTCTGCACTGGTAACACTGGTGTGTTTGCTATAGAGACACAAATATACTTTATATAAACAAGCTACTGTGTAGCCATGGGAACAGCCTTTCAAGCACAGGTTACAAAGTAGATAACGGATATGTTCTGAAGAATCCCATTGTTATCTACTGTTTATCCTGTGCCTTTACTCCTTTTCAGCTTTGAATGGCTGTCCGCATGGCTACACAGCAGCTTTATATAAACAATAGTAGTGTTTCTGAAGCAAATACACCAGTTGTACCAGTGCAGGGCAACAGTACATTATATTTTCATTCAACAGTTTAAATGTTTTGGTGTTACTGTTCCTTTAAGCACTTGCTATTATGTCCTTCTACCGGGAAGAACAGCATGGGGTGCTGCCACTAACCACCAATGATACTAGCATCATACCACTGCTGATACCACCATACAGTAAAAGCAAATAATGTCAATTGCAAAAGTGCTCAGAGGAGCACACGGAGCAATTTTATATTGTTGTATGCCTGGATATACAACCCCTTTACCCATTAAACAAATAACATACATGAAGCGATATCCTACTATAATTAGCTAACATTTATTTTAAGAAATAGGTTCCTGTAGTAGCATAGGCCAACAGCAAAACACAGCAATATGCTACAGTAAGGTGCAACCCATCTTGATTTATAAAATAGTCATTTTAGTAGCACATTATACAGTATTAATGCTAGTTTCCTCGTTTTCCCCTAATAGGCCAAGCCTCACGGTACAGCATAGAAAGTACACAGAACATGATCTTTTTCTGCCACCATAACATTTTGTAAAACAAGGTTATTTCTGAAAAAGAGAGTACAAACCATTCCATCGCTGCTCTGCAACTTGATGTCCTGTTGAGAAAGGACTTCAATGTTTCCTGCTTGAGCCTTTATGTGAACTCCTTTTGGCGCATCGATGCTCAGAGAGCGAGTAGGTGATTCTAGTCTGGAGGGGAGAGAAAATGTGTTAATTTTAAAATACACATTCGAAACATTCATTGAAAAGCTTGTTTACATAGTTACTTAGTTAAAGGTATCCTGTCATCGGAAAACATGTTTTTTTCAAAATGCATCAGTTTATGAACTTGACGTTGGTCTTCTTTCAACCCAACTTAAAGGGATACTGTCATGGGAAAAAAATTTTTTCAAATTGAATCAGTTAATAATGCTACTCCAGCAGAATTCTGCACTGAAAACCATTTCTCAAAAGAGCAAACAGATTTTTTTATATTCAATTTTGAAATCTGACATGGGGCTAGACATTTTGTCAATTTCCCAGCTGCCCCTGGTCATGTGACTTGTGCCTGCACTTTAGGAGAGAAATGCTTTCTGGCAGGCTGCTGTTTTTCCTTCTCAATGTAACTGAATGTGTCTCAGTGGGACATGGGTTTTTACTATTGAGTGTTGTTCTTAGATCTACCAGGCAGCTGTTATCTTGTGTTAGGGAGCTGCTATCTGGTTACCTTCCCATTGTTCTTTTGTTTGGCTGCTGGGGGGGGGGGGAGGGGGTGATATCACTCACTTAACAGATTCATTTTGAAAACATTTTTTTTTCCCATGACAGTATCCCTTTAAGGACTGGAGTCCAAAACTGCACTACATACTCCAGATGAGGCCTCACCAGGGACCTATAAAGAGGCATAATTATGTTTTCATCCCTTGAGTTAATGCCCTTTTTTATGCAAGACAGAACTTTATTTGCTTTAGTAGCCACAGAATGACACTGCCCAGAATTAGACAACTTGTTATCTACAAAAAACCCTAGATCCTTCTCAGTTGAGGAAACTCCCAACACACTGCCATTTATTGTATAACTTGCATTTATATTATTTTTGCCAGAGTGCATAACCTGCATTGAACATTGAACCTCATTTTCCAGTTTGCTGCCCAGTTTTCTAATTTTATCAAATTACTCTGCAACTTAAATTAAGGTTTCCCTTTCCGTTCTGCGCCAACAGGCACAGAAGACTTTCACCTAAAGAATTATGTGTAAACATCATTTTTGACGCAAAGCAATGGATGTGACACAATCCTGAATGACAATTTTGCATCTTATCTGTCTAAATATGTGCTCACAATTGCAGTCGATTTGAAGCATCAGGTGCAAATTCACTGGAATTATGGGGGGAAAACTTCAAGTTTATAAGTCCTAATATCTCTCACTTGATAATATATTTATTCCTATATATTTATATGTGCATCAAACCTTCATAAAACGCTTCCGCCTCTTCTTTAACCCTTTTTTATAATTTCAAGCCTCCCATCCACCTTACCGACCAATCAGGGCCTGATGCTTGATTATACGCATGTCTGGAACAAAGGGGTAGTTCACCATGAAGTTAACTATTGATATGCTATAGAATGTCGTAATCCTAGCAGCTTTGCAATTGGTCTTCATCATTTATTTATTACAGCTTTTGAATTATTTGCCTTAATCTTCGTCATCTTTCACTGACCCAGAACTATTGCTCTGTGAGCTTAAAATTGTTATTATTGCTACATTTCTATTCATACCCTTATTTATATTCCATCATACTAAAAGTTAATTTAAAGATGAAAAACCCCTTGTCAGTATAATTACTCTTTCCTTTTCAACTTTGTTGTTTTTAGAAAGCCCTTGGAATTCCTTTTGTATTGACTTTAACAGATCTCACATCCATTTAAAACATTCCTTTTCCCACAATGAATTACTTATTGACTTTAGAATGTAAATGTTCCAATTGCTTACTTCAGTTGCCTGTCCATACACTTTTCCCCTTCAATAATATATTTGATCTGTTGCCCAAAGATTGTTCTACATAATGAATAGTGAGCCTGACTAAAGATTTATATGAAAGAAAAGAAGGACTTGTTCAAGTCAAGGCTAAATCGCAAAACCGTTAAAATATGGACCTGGCATCAACATCTTTCTCACGTATTTCTGCTTGGAAAAAAACCCAACATTCGAACAACATTTCAATGATTTACCGTAACCCTAAATATCCATCTTGTCCAAAAAAGGTTACCCAATTCTCCTCCAGAGGCATTAAGGCAAGCTGCCAATACAGTGTCCTCTGGCAGAGACTCCCATCATTTTACTGCTCTATAAACCCTTTTCTTGCTGATAGTTAACAGCATTTCTATCACCACAAAATTATTATTAAACATAAAAATGAACAGATCAGTTCAGCATTATAATGCCCAAAAGTCATGCCATCGGTTAAAGCAAGTGCTCAATGATGTCACCCGTGTCTCACATGATGGTCATTTTACTATGGCCAATCTGTAAATTATCTCTGTCTAAATGGTGCTTTGTGATGTCATCAGTTATAATAGCTGCTTAGTGATGGAATTTATGTCACATGACTCACTGAAACTTGTATAGTATATGATAATAAATAATGTACCACCTGTTGTAAAATATGAGGATATTATGCGTAGCTCCTCGTTGGCTAATAACACCCTTATATTTTACAATTCAATATATAATACACAACAGCCATGAATATCTTATCTTATATCCTTATAAATGGTGACTAGTGATGTCATCAGTTATAAACGGTGAGTAGTGATGTCATTTCTGTCACAAGACTCACTGAAACTGGTGTATTATAATAAATAAAGTACCACCTGTTGCAAAATATGAGGATATTAGAAGTTACCTCGGAGTTCCATGACCCGTATAAAAACACTCGTCCTTCGGCCTCTTGTTTTTATATGGTCATGAAACTCCTCGGTAACTTATAATATCCTTATATTTTACAAAAGGGGGTACTTTATTCACTGTATAAACAGCAGATTCTGATGTCAGAATGTGCCATTTTTGACTTAAAGGGGAAGGAAACCTCGTCGGCGCTAACCCCCCTCCCCCCCTCCCGTGTATTGCCCCCCTCCCTCCTCCCCCCTGGCCTACCCCTCCCGCTGGGCAAATGCCCCTAACTTGTTACTTACCCTTCTGCGCAGGTCCAGTCCAGGGAGTTCACAGGCGACATCTTCTTCCACGCGATATTCTTCCTGCTTTGACCGGCGCATGCGCAGTAGGATCGTTTCACCGGTACGATCTACTGCGCATGCGCGTGACTTTTGGCGCATGCGCAGTAGATCCGTACCAGCGAAATGCTCCTACTGCGCATGCGCCAAAACGCCGGTCAAAGGAGGAAGAAGAACGCGTGGAAGAAGATGTCGCCTGTGAACTCCCTGGACTGGACCTGCGCAGAAGGGTAAGTAACAAGTTAGGGGCATTTGCCCAGCGGGAGGGGTAGGCCAGGAGGGAGGGGGGGCAATACACGGGAGGGGGGAGGGGGGTTAGCGCCGACGAGGTTTCCTTCCCCTTTAAAGACACAGGCACAGTGATCAGTGCTGTTCTCTTTCCAAACACGTTCAATCACATTCCCCACATGTAGCTTACTTACACCCACCCCAGTTCCTCTCTAGTTTCCCTACTCCTCTTTGCTCTTTCTCTTACCACTGCAAATATGATGACACTACTGATGGTAGGCTGGACCGTGGTGGTGGGGGGGATGAGAGCCAAACAATAAACAGGAACAGAAGGTACTCAGCAGCAAAGGGGAAGGGCACAAAGGTAGACAACAAATTAAACCAAAAAGAGGCAGGCAGCAGAGGTGAATAGACACCAGGGAAATACTAAAGTGGAACATAAAGTAGGGAGACACTAGTAGAAAAAAAAAGCAAAGGGGAGGGTGGGGAACAGAGTGGAGGGTGCCAAAGTGCTCCCTGAAGTGAGACACTATACATAAATCTTGTGTACAATATAGTGGATAATGTACTGCCTGCATACATTTAAAGATGAGAATATATTTCTGTCCTTGATGTTACAACCTGATTCAGTCACTGTTATAAAGGTGACCAATTTTCGTGAGATCCAACAAATCTGTTAAATTATCGTGAGGTTAGTGGGCACCGAACAATCTTGCAGCTAACGATTTTCGTCCAACAGATTAGAAAGTTTTCATCGGTCACAGTGAAATGTATCCGTTGTCCAATTGTTTGCAGGGCCAAGAAGGCTACTAGATGTATCGTTTGCACGTTTTACATTTAAAGGATCGTTTCAGGTCGTACCATAACGAAAAGATCGTACATGGGGAACGAGAAAGAATGTGCATGTCCATTTGCTGAACTTCAGTGTGTTCTTTAGGTTTATGGCTGGTGCTAATTCATGTAGAGACATCAACAATGAATGCTCTTAGGTTCCACATCTGAGCACTCTGCATCTGACCCTTTAAAGTTAAAAGGCTGGATATTTCATTGCTCTATAAAAAGCAGCGCATAATGAAAACAATAGAGTGATCCGTAATGTACATCACCAAAAGAATCTCTCGATGCACTTACTTTATATTTCATTTCAGCTGCTGCAAATAACATGGTATATTCGAAAAACGGAGCACCAAGGAGAACAAACTCCAATAGTTAAAAAGGATGTCATTTATTAATATCCATAAGCTTGCCACACAAATATTTTGGGTCGGCCTGTTAGACGCGTTTCGTGGCTTCCCGACACTTTCTCAAAAGAGGATCCATCATTAGGTGAGACTAGGGATGGGTGAATTTGACCCGTTTTGTCAAAAATTCGCCTTGGGCGAAATGTAGCAGACGCCCATTAAAGTCTATGGGCATCAAAAAAATTGTTGCGCGGCAAATTTTTTTTTGACGCACGGCACCATACAAGTCTATTGGCGTCATTTTTTCGGCAAAACAAGGCAAAAAATTCGCCCATCCCTAGGTGAGACTATAAATGTAAGCAGTACACCACAGATTGCAAACCAATAACATACCAAGCATACATCACATAATATGAATATTTCTTTCAATTCATTACACTAGAAGGAATACAAGTAATAATTTGTTAATTAATAAATTGCTATGATGGGTTCATCAAGCAAAAAACAACTGAAGCAGGGCTCCTTTCAGAGGCCTCTTACTTAATGCGTTGACCAAGTACATCAGGAGAATGACTTAACGAGACTCATGGAGTTGACTGGATACATTGTGCCAATTTGATACACGTGAATGATTGGAGCACTCACGGGCCAATAAAATTTCGACTTGACACGCTAGATACCGCATAAAAGTGTCCTACTAAATTCTCTCGCTGCATAAAACCTATAAAAATGAGCCCAAGGTAAAAAAGAGAATAAGATAAACGGTGATGAAGCCTGAAGTAGCTAATAAATATCCATTTAGGCAGCCTGTACAAGCTGGCAGCGCCGCAGGCAAACGGAAGAGTGTGAATGGAGCCATTATTATTATTTTCCTTTAGATAATAGTCAAGATGATCTTTAGCGAGCCAACAAGGCCAATCTTCGAGATTAGGGGAAATGCTGTTGGACAGGCAGCGAGTCGTAAATGAAACTGAATGAGGATGGGAAGGCAAGATTTACTAGTGAATATAATGCAGTATAAAGTAAAGAAAGCAAGTAACATGGAAGCATGGGTCATTTTCACTGGCATACGTACTCTGCGCTTATGGAAATGAATGGAAATAGTTATTTCTTTGCTGCATAAATCTTCTTTATGGATTTATAGTTATACTGCAGCTGCCAAGTGCTATACCCACAGTTACACTGCACTGAGCTCCCTCCCCACAAAGCTTTTACTTCATTCCTTGGGCCTGATACAAGGGGTATAATGAGACATATCCAAGGTCATAATAGGCTGAAGATACAAGCAGGGTCATTGTGCATTATATTTTGGGCTTCTGTACCAGGCAACGACAGCCCTTTAGCGGTAAAGATCTGTGTCTCCAAAGATGCCCCAGTAGCTCCCCATCTTCTTTTCTGCTGATTCACTGCACATGCTCTGTGCTGCTGTCACTTACTGAGTTTAGGGACTGATTCACAATACACAGTAAACATAGGGGGTTATTGACTAAAATCCAAACGTTTTTTTTTATTTTTAAATAAAATATGAGATCATTTTGGATTTTAGTAAATAACCCCCATAGAAGCTCCTCATAAAAGGGTAATAATCAGAATAAATCAGTGCTCCTCCATATATCACTTGACAAGAGAAGCAACCTGTAGGTACTGCCATCAGCCTTGTCTTGGCTACACAAGTTACTGTATATGAGCCGCTATTCAAAACCCACTTTGAGTCCTTTGCATTTAAAGCATTTGCAGCTTAGTGTATGGTAAGCCATTAGTACTAGACTAGGACTGTGCACACATGAGTATGATCTGTGCTTCTGCATATGAAAATCTAGAACTCATGGAGGACAGGTTTTGGTAACAGCAGTACAAACCGGATGAAGACAAGAGAATATTTTCCCTCTTGACCTGGAATGTAGATCAAGGCCAGGCCATGGGTCAAAAATAAGTTGACAGAATAATAAGACAGATAATATGAGAGTGTTCTGTGTTGCCTACAGTCCCTTCAGGTAATCTGTTAGGAAAACTTTCTCCTACCAGTTCTATTCCTCCCACTTCTATGTTTGGGCTAAGTATGAATTATGTGCATAACCATAGCCGCCAGCAATACCTGCACAATAATAACCCATAACAGTTATTAAGACCTTATAATAACCATACAGAATGCATTAGCATAGAACAGCAAGTACAGACAGAAGGCGGACGTGAGTAAAATAGAAGCTCTATTTAATACATGATGGGCAGCTGGGAGAGAGAATGATAAGCAAGCCGTTTTGAAAGCAGAGAGCACATTGACCTCAATTTTGTGATGTGCCGACTCTTTGGATAATTAAAGAAATGACAAAGGTTCTACTGAGAGTAATTGAATTTGTCAGGTCACAGATGCTGTTATTATAGACCATGATGGCATCCATCATATTTCTGTGCAACACAAGACAGGTACCTTTTTTCATTTTCATTTTTGGAAATAGTTTCTTTAAACAAGTTAAAGAAGACATATTATGTAAAAAAAAACAAGAATGTACCAGTGCATTATACTATTTTAGATATAGCAGGAATGTGCTTTAAAAAGTTGTGTTTCTGTTTACTTCATTGAATATTTCTGCAAAAACCCTACTAGTCCCACCCATCAGTTCCACTTCCTGCTGCCTCCTTTCCAAGGCTATGCAGGGGATCTGGAGGCACTCAGCACACTGCACTGTAGGATAGGAACCAATAAGTAGCTAGGTTGACCTGATATAGAAGGAATGTGCTTTAAAAACTTGTGTTTCTAGTAACTTTATTAAAAATGTATGCAAAAGCCCTACTACTTCCACTTCCTGCTGCCTCCTTTCCCAGGCTGTGCAGGGGAGTCAGCGGCACTCAGCAAACAGCACTGTAGGATAGGAATTAATCAGCAGCTAGGCTGACCTGATAGGGAACTGAAGCCTGTCTTTGCTTGTGTGACTGTAGGGCTGTGATTGGCTGTACCCCTCCAACTGTGCTTCTGTCAGGGACCATTAGGAGACCCCCGCTCCTCTTTGAAACAGGGGCAGGGACTAGAGAACATCTAAGGGGAGCTCCAATGAAGGGGCTATTTTTGAAGATAATGTTAATTTACAACCGAAAGGAACATCTAGTTTTATTCCACATACCTCCATCATATGGGAATGCCGCTTGTTCCTTACTTACATAAACTTTCATTGGTGAAGATATATTAAAAGGCCACCCTCTGAGATGTTCCTTTTTTTGTAATAAATCATTTTTTATTTGCATACAATATTTTTTTATTTAAGTTCAGTTTTTGTGCCAGCCTACCATTGAATTGAGAATGTATGACATTACTTCCCTAAGCTGAAGGTCTGGGGCTTGAGCACCTGGACCCCCTGTTAGAATTGGTAAGTGTACCTTACTGCTTACAAGTTTTCGATACTGGACATTTTTCTTTCCTTTCCCCTTTAACACGCTTTTTTGCCCTATTATTATTATCTGAATGCAAATTGCCTTGTTTGTTAAACTTTTGGATAGACAGTTCACGTAAGGTCATATGAATAGATGTTGTCACATTATTTTTCTTCTAGGGGTACTGTTATCAGTAAAGTCACTCCAGTCTTACAATTTGTCCAGTGACCTCCATGGGCACATGTATGGAGCTATTTTAAAAACCCACATTAGGATGAGTCCCAGCTTCCATATCGGTCCAATTTCCCATCCGACTGGCTGCTCTACCTATGTGGCCAAACTAGACTTATCAGACTGGTTGGTTGTTGGGGAAGATAGCTGGATAAGTCAAAAATTGGCTTATGACTATCACAAGGTACTAAAAGACAATTCGTTTATTATGCTATTATTATTCCATTATTCCATTTATTTATAAAGATCCAGCATATTCTGCAGGGCTGTACATAAGGGTACATAATAACTGATGTAATGTTAATGTTGAAGAAATGTTACTGATATGTTAGTGAGAAGATAATGGATCTGTGGGATGAGATGTGAGAAGGCTGATGTGTTATTCCAGGAACATATATTTTTTTCATTACTTGTGTTATTTAGCTTTTTACTCAGTAGATGTATGATTTAAAGGGGTTGTTCAACTTTGAGTTAACTTGTAGTAGGATGTAGAGAGTGATATGCTGAGGCAATTTGCAATTGACAATTAAATTTTTTTATTATTTATGTATGTTGAGTTATTACGCCTTTAATTCAGCAGCTCTCCACTTTTCCACTTCAGCAATCTGGATGCTAGGGTCCAAATTTCCCCAGCAACCATGCATTCATTTCAATAGGAGACTGGAATATGAATAGGAGCAGTCTAAATAAAAAACTGAGTAATAAAAAGTAGCAATAATAAAACAATTGTAGACTTACAGAGCATTGTTTTTTTTATATGGGGTCAGTGACCCCATTTGAAAGCTGAAAAGAGTCAGAAGAAGAAGGCTATTCAAAAACTATATAAAAGAGAAAATGCAGGTCTATTGAAATATTGTTTAGAATTAGCCATTCCACAACAGTTAACTTAAAGTTGAACCACTCCTTTAGGTAGAAAATTGTATTCCCTATGCACAGATAATCCCGCTGTATAATGGACTCCTGCTTATCTGTGCTCTGGGAATTAAACAGGGAGACCAAACTATTTCCCCGTTTGCCCTGTTTAGCTCAAGAAACACCAACAAACATAGATTTTCTGTAACTAAAACCATAGGCAAAAGGTTTGTACAGTACAAGCCCTGTTCATTGTACTCATGTTGATAAGGGGGGGGGGTATACTGCCCCTTTAAAGTAAAATGATACCCCGGAATAATGTAGGTGTCTATACAAATATACTGCAGAAAACAGCTCACGTGTAAAATCCTGCTTCATCTTAATAAACCATTTTAACAAAGATATACGTTTTTAGTAGTATGTGCCATTGGGTAATCCTAAATAGAAAATTGGCATTTTAAGGGCCGCCCCCTGGGATCATACTATTTACGGTGCAAACAAACAAACCAAGGAGACACATACATGTTAGGTCACATGAGCCAATCTGTTGGTTAAGTATTTATTCTGAGGGTATAGTTTTCCTTTAAAGTGGACTTGTCACCCAGACACAAAAACCTTTTCAGATTAAACATGAAATCCAATTTCTATTTTTTATTAAAGCATTCATAGCTGTTGTAAGCTCAGTTAAAAATCTCAGCTGTCAATCAAATATTGTCCAACCCTCCTCTATGCCTTAGGCATAGAGGCGGGGCTAACGATTACTTTCACTTTCCAATCAGCACTTCCTTGATGTTACTTCACTCCCCACTTTCCCCGGTTCTCTTCACTGTTTAATTGTGTAGCCAGGACATGGGGATGGACATCAGGTCCTCCATTCTGGTGCACAAACATGATTCTGAGATGACACAAGGCTTGTCTTAATAACAGTGTCCACAAAATGGCTCCTGCCTGCTTGCTATCATTATTAATTACCAGACTGAAGGAAACAAGATTCAAATAATTTATATTGTGTAATTAAAGTTAATTTTGCTTGACTAATGTGATAAAATAGGATTTTGAATAATTTTTATTCGGTGACAGGTCCCCTTTAACAATGCCCTGTCTGCTCCATCTGTAATAAACTCATTAAGCAAAAGGTAGGGCAATGCTGAAAGTGGGTCTATAGTCATTACCTCAATTGCTTAGAAGAATCCGCTCTGATCAGCGGCGTTTCCACCGAGTGTTCAAATAAAGCCCCTTGCGGTCCTGCAACAATGAAGAAGAAATCAATGAATTACATTTTCTGGAAGACTTTAACAAAAAAACGTATACAGGTATTGGATTCATTATCCTGAATGCTTGGGACCTGGGGTTTTCTCTTTTGTGGATAAGGGTTTTTTCTGTAATTTGGAACTTGATAATTTACTAAATTGACTAAATAAACCATTTAAACATTAAATAAACCCAATAGGCTGGTTTTGCTTCCAATAAGGATTAATTATATCTTAGTTGGGATCAAGTACAAAGTGCTGTTTTATTACTACAGCAGAGGTACACTTGCCGTAACTCTGAGCTTTCTGGATAACGAGTTTCCAGATAACGGAACCCTGTATTGATTTCCCAGAGTTATTTAACGCATACAAACAAAATGTATATATTAGACTTCTACAGAATAAGAACACTTACTTCTTATAGAATATGAACAATGGGCTATGCAATGCCTTGTACTCAGCATAGTTTACATTTGCTTATTTTTATAGCTATATTTGTCCTCTAGAAGCTTGCCATTATTTCCATGTATTTATGTGCATGCCATTTATTGTAATGCATATTTAATGTCTCTAAAAGTGCTTAATCTGTCAATATTAAAAGCCATTTACAAATGGCGAGCCTTCGACTACAGGAAATTTAGCTCGGCCACTAATAACGCTACACTGGAGTGGCTGCAATCACAGGAAACACTCTTTGTGTAGCAGATATATATGATAATTATGGTAATAGCCTAATAATTAAATTTTAAATGCAGATCAGATCAGCAGACGGAAGAAATCTCAGATGCTAATTACATTTCGCTCCCATTGAGCTGCTATGCATCAGAGGAAAATCCAGCTGATTTGGAATTTATATGTAATTATCAAAGGAATGAAGAATTAAGAGACCATATGTGATCGAAGATGGATAACATTAATAAAATATATATATATATAAATGTGAAGTTACGCAGGATTGGCGTTAGGGAAAAGGGGGTTGAAGGCAATGAAGGAAGGCTGGGGATTATCTGGCACTGCTGGGTTGCCATTGACAAGGACAGTGTGCAACAGCAGGAATAGAATGTGAGATATTGATTGGAAAACTCCTTTTATCAGTGTATCACATTTCAGAGCTTTGCAGCTTTTGTCTAGTTGCTGGCAGAGTTGTGTTGCTGACTATGGCAGAGTGGAAAGACCGCCATCATGGGAGGACAGGATGAACTTCTATTAGGGTTGGACCACCGAGGAAGGGGGGGGAAGTATTTGGTCCAAAAGAGGCAGGGTGTTACAATGCAAGTACGAACATTGGGGTCCTTAATTCAATCCATTCCTACCTAAATCAGGTAGGGTATATAGAAAAATATCTGTTTTAAGCAAGGAACAAACCTGTTACTCTTAGTTTATCTGTTCCTACCAACACCTCGTGTTCATCAACAGAAAACAGCATCTTGCCGTTGGCCGAGTTGATCTGAAACTGCTGTCCGTGGGTCTCTATTGCGTTAGGGCCTAGAAAGAGAAGCAACAGTCAGTGGATATTAATTCGGTTTCAGGCATGTCCCAGAACACGTGTAAGGGTAGGACAACACAGACGTTTTCGGCGCGATCCGAAGCACTCCGACAAAACACACACAACAGAAATAAGGTAAGTGAATGCATTGTCGGTTGACGTTGTCGCGTTGATCCGATGCGACAGCATGCAGGGTCTGCATCCGACAGTTGGTCCAATCAACGCTGCAACTTCATCTGACAATGCATTCACTTACCTTATTTCTGTTGCATGCGATTTTGTTGCAGGCGTTTTGTCGCAGCGCGTCAGATCGCGCCGAAAACATCCGTGTAGTTCTACCCTAAAAGATTTCATAATCTTTGGTCATTCATTTCTTCTGGAATTCTGGGAACTAAAATGAGAAATTGTGCATGACTTTATTTCCATTGATTTAATTCATTGGCTTCTTTTCTGCTTGGATATTCCTGGACTCGGCACTGCCTCTGTTTCCTTTCTTGTAACCGACAGGAGCCCTGCTTTTGCTTTGGCAAACAATCGAATACCCTTCAAGGCGGCACCTCTTCCTGGAATTCCTGGACTCATTTAACTATTCCCAGTTCCAATGTATTGGAATTTACGGCCAAATATCTATTTGAAATAGATAATAACCTTGTTCGGACATGCAGAAACATTGAAATAACTATTAACACCAAAACTCCATATGAATATTAATGTCTTAATAAAGTGAAGCACATGTGCACCTTGCAGTCTCTGCTTCCTACAATTTCTGCCACATTAATCCTGTCTGAAATGCTAATCCTTCCCTTTCTCTGTAATGCTGCTGTCACCAGGTTATATACAGAAATGTTACCTGAGGGCTATGTCATTTATAAATCTATTTAAAAGCACTGGAATAAAAGATTTTACATTTCATACACATAGGTTTTCTGTTTTGCTTTGTTATTAAAATATAAATATTCACTCCAAATTCCTTAAGGTGCAGTGCGATTTCCTTCTGTGTCCATGTAAACATACTGCACACTCTTCCATCAGAGTGCAATCGGATGTGTATAATATAAATATGTTTCAGAATATAGTATAGAAAATGAACTTGCAATTGGTAAGCTTGAAGTGCATCTTTTTTACGTAAATAGGACAGATACAGAAGGACATGTATAATTGAGCACATCCATATTGGATTAAAGTAAAACATAACTTTTATTAGGATTGTTAGGCATGCCCACTGGTACTAATATAGGCACCATCTCTCCCTACTTTACCTGCTATC